>NC_092090.1:42809513-43109513 GCF_045679555.1 Salvelinus alpinus
AATTGATTTCACTTTCACTGTGACATTTCTCTCAAACACTTGAGAAAAGTTGCATCCCTTAGGGAATGACTGGGAACTTCTCAATCTCTATACACTGAGTTGAAAATATCTCTGTCATATTGAGTTTTCCCATTTCATTCAACTTAATGAGTCAGACCATCTGTCAATATGTTATTCTAAAGATGTTTTGGAATACATATTCATGTACATATTGGCATAATGAAGTGCTCACGTCTAAGGATGTGAAGGATGCAAACTTCCAAGCTCATGTCCCTGTTTGATCTCACATTCATTGGCTTTTAAGCATGTGGGAGTGAAACATGAAACATGAATGCACACACTCCCACAGTTTGCAGAGATTGTGCATTGGGCCATGTTGTACATTGTGTAACTTTGATCCTTCCTTAACAATCGCTACCCAATGAGCTTATCAGTACTGAGAAAAGCATGACTTCCACACAGCATCCAAATAAGGTGAAACGGAACCCTCCAGGTTCCTGCCAGTTTCTCAGGCTGATTGAGCTGTCCCATCTCTGACATGGCTCCAGTACAGTGCAGCCAGAACCTCCACTCTCTGAGAGATCCAAGATTAAGCACTTCTGACCAGATAAAGCACTGGACCTATTTCTGTGTGAGTGAAACCGATAACCCAACACACTGGCCCACAGTTAAATCTAGCTCACATTCACGTCCCTGTGCTGTGAAAGGCTATAGCCTGTCTGTTTGTTGGCGGCTAACTCCAGCGATTTCATTTCTTTTTTTTCATCAGGAAAAAGCCTTGGCAATTGCTGTAATATTGTACAGCAGAGACACGCTCTCTCTCCTCCAATATGGCTAAATGCTCCAAAGAAGATTGTATTTCTATTCCAGAGGAGGAATTTAAAGTCTGTGACACAGGGCTTACTGCAGCCCTCTGTATAACTGTGAGGCTGGCACATTACCCATTCTATTACTTAATAAAGTGTGGCCACTATTCCCCCTTTCTGTCTCTGCTTATTCCCTCTTCCTCCTAGTGCTGAGGCAGCTGACAAGGATTATCCACAGGAAAGCCTGTATTACAAACCAAGATGTATGGATCAATGTGTGATTTTAATCATTAGCTTTGTTTACATGATATGGCCCACATTTATTGAGCGTTTTGCATTGGTGCAAAGTTTGCACCTGTTATTTTAAAATAGTCCATTGGGGTAACATTGAACTACATGGTGATATATATCAAGCCTTTAGACAAATGTGTTCATGAATCATGCAATTGTCAGGAAAGGAGGGTAGTGCTGTCCAAGTGCTGAAATCTACCAGTATCCCTCTGCAGCAGTATGATGCCATCTCATCCCTTGTTAGGACTGTGTGCTTATTGTAAGGAGGCCTGTTTTGCAAATTTTTTAAATTCTATTTCCTAGTTCATCCTGGGTAAACTCAAATGTTATAAATGCACTTAATGTATCTCAACTTCAACTTGAATTCAATTAATCCTGTCAAAACACTTAAATCAAATCGAATCAATCAATCCATTCCCCACTGCCACTTCAAAGGCATAATTAACCTTGGAGACTCTTTCATCCAATACATTTCCACCAAAACCCCAAAACTGCGATTCCAAACAGGTCGACTGCATCTTAGAAAAACACACTGGCAATAGTGTTGCCACTAGGAGGCAATGTTGGAACTAGATATAGTATTTGAAAGACATTATTGCAAAACAACAAAAACAAAAATGTTCATGACTGCGCTTGCGTGTGCGTGTGTGTGTGTGTGTGTGTTTGTGTTTGGTCCCATCTATATTGTGGGTCTGTCTCATAGATAAGAGCTCTTCCCCTGATTGGAATATATGGTAACATGCAGAGCAAGCAGGATGTTCACCCTCTTAATATGCTGAATGGTGCTCGGAGTTCCTGTCTGAAATAGATCAAATAATGAACGTTGAGACTGAGGGAAAACAGGGTGGCATGTTTTGCATAACTGGTATAGTTTTTATAATAGGAAAATGTTGACTGCAAAAGACAAGGTTTCATTTGGTCTCCTACAAACACAGCAATATGGAAGTGTGTGGTTGTCATTTTGATGATGATTCAGTCACGACGCAGATCTTACCAGTCTATTGATGGATTGTTAGCTTGCTTTATATTTTGATTTTGTAAGTGGAGGTACTGGTGTGGATGGGCTTAATGTTGGACCGGGTTCTCCTTGTCCTTTCCTACATTCTTAGGAAAGAAAGTGCTATCTAGAACCTGAAAGGGTTCTTCGGCTGTCCCCGTAGGAGAACCCTTTGAAGAACCCTTTTTGGTTCCAGGTAGGACCCTTTCCTCAGAGGGTTCTACATGGAACACAAAATAGTTCTACATGTAACCAAAAAGGGTTCTACCTGGAACCAAAAAGGGTTATCCTATGGGGACAGCCGAAGAACCCTTTTGGAACCCTTTTTTCTAAGGGTGTATCATGCACAGGTGATGGTGGGAGATTCATATGTGGATGAATCAGAATACACAGCTATCTTCAAATAATCTTAATATATACAGTAGTATCTGTACCTCACTATGCACACATACAGCTAACATATTAAACACAGGTGGTCAGGGAGCCTAAAGCTACTGGGGGATCCATATGCCGTGCATTTCAATGTCTGTATAGTGCACTTTCTATCAGTAATGGCTCTTAATAACGACACACTTAATCACAGGGAGACCTGACAGCACGAGCCCGGGCAGTCCAGGCAGCCTCGCTCGCCTCTCGCCTCACGTGGCACAATTCAAACATAAGGTTACCTCGTTAATAGAAGAATCTCTGCCTCTCAACATCGCTCCCACACAGCGAGATAAGCTTTTGATTGCATGCTTTCTGTTGTGACTGATGTGCGGATTATGGAGGGTTTAATGAAATGCATCACACTGTCACTTCTCTGTTCTCTGCGCAGGCGAGATGAAGATGCTCAGGCATTACATTTGAGGTTAAAGACAAAGCAAATAAACCATGGTGCCGCATGCAGACATTTGCATTGAAATATGCATTTCAATTTTCCCCCTTCTCCCTCAATATCCCTTTACAGGGGATGACACGTGGTCTCATTCGCTGTGGAAATCATCATCACCGCTGGTGTCGAGACGGAACATGATTTTGCATGACTTTTCCCACCTTCAGCAGGGAGTGAGAGAGCTTGGGCAGGAACACAGTCCTGTCGTCAGGGGCTCATTCAATTTACTCCTGCACTGGTCACTGGATGGAGCCCTGGTGAGAGATACAGAGGAAGTCATTTTCAACTGTTGATCGACCCGTTAGTCATTTTGAATTGCTAGGTGTCCCATACTCTGGAATGCTGTTTCCCCATATTTGTCACGCCCTGATCTGTTTCACCCGTTCTTGTGATTGTCTCCACCTACTCCAGGTGTCACTTATTTTCCCCAGTGTATTTATCCCTGTGTTTCCTGTCTCTCTGTGCCAGTTCGTCTTGTATGTTTTCAAGTCAACCAGCGTGTTTTTCCCATGCTCCTGTTTTATATTCCATTTTTCTAGTCTTCCCGGTTTTGACCCTTGCCTGTTTTTTCTGGACTCCGTACCCGCCTGCCTGACCCTTCTGCCTGCCCTGTCATCGAGCCTGTCTGCCACTCTGTACCTCTTGGACTCAGAATCTGGTTTGACCTTTTGCCTGTCCACGACCATTCTCTTGCCTCCTCCTTTTGGATATAAATAAAAAACTAAGACTCTAACCATCTACACTTCTCTCACCTTTTCATCCTTTTCCCTCTTGCCTTTCCCTCTGCTGTTGATTCTGGGTAAGAGGTGAGAAACAAGATGTGCTGATCGTGACTCGATGTGTATACTTGCGTTTGGTTAGTATACAAGACGCCTTGCAAGCACCAAGGCTGAATTATTCTCCTTTCCTCTTACATACACACATGCACGCGTTGATGTGGAAACTATGCAGTTATTTGTTTTTTTAATGTATTGTTAGCCCAGAAAATCTTAAGTGTTATTGCATACAGCTGGGAAGAACTATTGGTTATAAGAGCGACGTCAACGTACCAACATTACGACCAGGAATACGACTTTCCCGAAGCGGATCCATTGTTCAGACCTCCACCCTGGACATTGGATCTAATCCCAGAGGCCGACCCAAAACAACGTTGTCGCCGCAGGAGAGGCAGACAGAGCGGCCTCCTGGTCAGACTTAGGTGTGCACACCATCCACTGCTTCCGAGCATATTACTCGCTAATGTCCAGTCACTACACAACAAGGTGGATGAAATTAGGGCACGAGTTGCCTTCCAAAGAGACATCAGAGATTGTAACATTCTCTGTTTCACGGAAACATGGCTCACTCGGGATATCTTGTCAGAGTCGGTTCAGCCACCGGGTTTCTTCATGCGTAACGCCGACAGAAACAAACATCTCTCTGGTAAGAAGAAGGACGGCGGTGTATGCCTCATGATTAACGACTCATGGTGTAATCATAACAACATACAGGAACTCAAGTCCTTTTGTTCAGCTGGAATTCCTTACAATCAAATGCCGACCACATTATCTCCCAAGAGAATTCTCTTCGATTGTAGTTACAGCCGTGTATATCCCCATCCCCCCAAGCAGATACCTCAACGGCCCTGAAAGAACTTCACTGGACTCTATGTAAACTGGAAACCATATATCCTGAGGCTGCATTTATTGTAGCTGGGGATTTTAGCAAAGCTAATTTGAGAACAAGGCAGAGAATGTTACAATCTCTGATGTCTCTCTGGAAGGCAACTCGTGCCCTAATTTCATCCACCTTGTTGTGTAGTGACTGGACATTAGCGAGTAATATGCTCGGAAGCAGTGGATGGTGTGCACACCTTCTAAGTCTGACCAGGAGGCCGCATTGATAGTAGTGCCCCCTCGAGCAAAACACCGGACCACTGCTACTCTAACTTCCGCGATGCATACAAGGCCCGCCACCACCCTCCCTTCAGCAAATCTGACCATGACTCCATCTTGTTGCTCCCCTCCTATGGGCAGAAACTGAAACAGGAAGCACCCGTGCTTAGGTCTATCCGACGTTGGTCTGACCAATCGGATTCCACGCTTCAAGATTGCTTCGATCACGTGGACTGGGGTATGTTCCGGGTAGCCTCGGACAATAACATAAATGTATACGCTGACTCTGTGAGTGAGTTTATTAGGAAGTGCATTGGAGATGCTGTTCCCACTGTGACTATTAAAACCTTCCCTAACCAGAAACCGTGGATTGATGGCAGCATTCGCGCAAAACTGAAAGTGCGAACCACCGCATTTAATCATGGCAACGTGACTGGAAACATGACCGAATACAAACAGTGTAGTTATTCCCTCCTCAAGGCAATAAAACAAGCAAAGCGTCAGTATAGAGACAAAGTAGAGTCACAATTCAATGGCTCAAACACGAGATGTATGTGGCAGGGTCTACAGACAATCACGGATTACAAAAAGAAAACCAGCTCCGTCGCGAATATCGACGTCTTGCTCCCGGACAAATTAAACTTCTTTGCGCGCTTTGAGGACAATACAGTGCCACCGACACGGCCCGCTACCAAAGACTGTGGGCTCTCCTTCTCCGTGGCTGACGTGAGTAAAACATTTAAACGTGTTAACCCTCGCAAGGCTGCCGGCCCAGACGGCATCCCTAGCCACGTCCTTTGAGCATGCGCAGACCAGATGGGTGGTGTGTTTACGGACATATTCAATCAAACCCTATCCCAGTCTGCTGTCCCCACATGCTTCAAGATAGCCACTATTGTTAGCTAAGGAAGCTAAGGAAACTGAACTAAATGACTATCTCCCCGTAGCACTCACTTCTGTCACCATGAAGTGCTTCGAGGATCATATCACCTCCACCCTACCTGATACCCTAGACCCACTCCAATATGGCTTGTCACCTAAAACCCTTTTACAGATGCACAATTGAGAGCACCCTGTCGGGCTGTATCACCGCCTGGTACGGCAACTGCACCGCCCTCATCCGCAAGGTTTTCCAGAGGGTAGTGCGGTCTGCACAATACATCACCGGGGGCAAACTACCTGCCCTCCAGGACACCTACAGCATCCGATGTCACAGGAAGGCCAAAAAGATCATCATGGACAACAACCACCCAAGCCACTGCCTGTTCACCCCGCTATCATCCAGAAGGTGAGGTCAGTACTGGTGCATCAAAGCTGGGACCGAGAGATTGAAAAACAGCTTCTATCTCAAGGCCATCAGACTGTTAAACAGCCATCACTAACATAGAGAGGCTGCTGCCAACATACAGACTCAAATCACTGGTCACTTTAATAAATGGATTTAATAAAGGTATCACTAGTCACTTTAAATAATGCCACTTTAATAATGTTTACATATCCTACATTACTCATCTCATATACTGTATTTTATGCCATCTATTGCACCTTGCCTATGCCGCACGGCCATCGCACATCCATATATTTATATGGACATATTCGTATTCCATCCCGTTACATTGTGTGTATAGGGTAGTCGTTGTGAATTTGTTCGATTACTTGTTAGTTATTACTGCACTGTCGGAACTAGAAGCTCAAGCATTTCGCTTCACTCGCATTAACATCTGCTAACCCATGTGTATGTGACCAATACAATTTGATTTGACGTGCACACCCTTATTGCTCTTCCCTCACCCTCAAACATTGGAAGGCTTTTATACCTTTATACCTTGGCAATACGTCAGCACTTGAATTTCTATAATTGGTCTGAACGTATGGGACTGAGGCTTACGATGGCGAGTACAAAGATTCAGTAATTGTCCAGCTCTCTTTTGCCAAATGACTGTAATGACGCTCTCGTTTGATCAAACCAAGGGGGACTGGAGGGAAACATTATAAGCCTGAGAAATGGGTATGTGTATAATATGACCACACAGCAAGGGCTTTGTGTACCTGTGCCAAAGGAAAAAAAAGAAAACAAAACCAATGGCATTTCCAGTCTGTGGAAATCAGAGCAGACACTGATAAAAACCATTAGAGACCTGACATTGCAAAGACAAAGAGGGCAGCACTACACAGCAACCGAATAAGCCTGTTCCAGATTTACAAGATTACAAGAGGTTAGGGCAGAGTGAGGTGCAGGGGAGCTAAAATGACAGGAAGAGGGTGGGTTCTTTAGAACAGATCCGCTGTAGAGCCTGTGCTCTGTTTGACCTCTGTGTGTGTCATCCGCAGTCTCCTCCACTCCATAAATCAGTTTGACAGACAGTCTCAACGTGCCCAGTGGATTGGGTGGCGCTGCCCGTTGGCGCGTTCTGTGTTTCCGCCAATGAATCATATTAGGAGGATAATGAACCATTTAATGACCTGTGTGTTGATTTATCAGACACGGTGGAGAAGGCCAATTTAAAAATATAACGCCATAAGTCACCGAGTGGCTGCCACAAGCGTCTCTCCCACGGCCGCTCAGGCCCTGTTGCTCTGCTGCCCTGCTATCGCACCGTTAATCAGGCCATCATTAGGGAGCAGCAGCTGCGATATGGAACACTCTTCATCTTGAAGTGGTCAGCCACTTAGCCTCTCCAACGCCAACCTGTACAACCATGCACCCCTCGGCAACGACAAATGAACCTTTATCAGAGAGAGGGATATCTGTTTTCCCACTTACTGAGCACTGAGCAATATCCTGCAGTTCAATAGTCTGGCAAAACAGCAGCAAAACAAAATGTACTGCAGATGTAAAATGTATATCTGTTATATAATGCCTTTTGCATGGCCTTCATGGATTTCCTTTAATGTTGTTTTCTGATACTCTAAAAGGATTGCTGCTGATGCTCTGTCATTGTCTGTGTGTAATCAGGTTGCTCGATGTTGTTAAGTCCCTCTGAATTACTTTATATATCCAGGTTCACGGCCGGCCACTTGGGCCCATCAAAAGAAGCTGGGGTAAGTAGGATTTGTATGTAATCCTAGGGGTCATGTCCTCAAAACATACCCCTAGGATTAGAGTTAGCTAGACATAAGTGTGGCTGTGCTTTCTTTAGCTTGGATACCCAGAACAATACCGAAGCTGTAAACAAACATCTAGATCAGCGTCTACATCTGATGAATTTAAATAACCCTGTATGGTGTGCCATAGGTTAGAACCATTATATCTGCTTTCAATCAGTTTGTGTAACTGAACCGGATAGACTGACTCATCTTGGGCTCTAGGATCAAATAGACATGTGAAATAGTGAAGACATCATGAAGTAGATGAATTCACATTGAGGGGTTTAGTTAGTGCTGCAGTATAAGAGGCTTATTAAGCGGATGTTTTTTCTCTGTTATGCTGTGGTTGTGTTGAGTATCAAAAGCATATGTTTGAAGTGAAAGCCAGCATAACATCTCATGATGTGCCTTAGTGTGGATATTTGAGTTCAAAAGTGCTGTGCTTTTACAGCCGGTACGCAGTGATCTAATCAGCCAGGTCACCCGTGATACAAGTCAGTATTCGACATCCATCCATGTCTGAGGACGTCGGGAGATGAATTGGAAAACGGGCCACTAGGGGCAACTGTGAGGGCACTTAGCTTCAAGTAGGTTTCGGCGTTGTGGATGGAGATGGCGGATGGGTGTAAGCTTCTGCCTCTGATTCCAAAGGTTGCATGTTTGAATCCAGCGATAGAAAGTTGTTTCTGATATTTTTGTTTTAAGCCTATCCCAAACCTTAACCCTTACCTTAAGCATTCTAAGTTAATGCCTAACCTGAAAAAAGTCAGAGTAAATGCCTAAACTTAACCTTAAGCAGTTTGACGTTTGTAACAACTCTCGAAATTTGACGTTTGAGAAAAACACGGATGAACGTCTAATTCTGACGTGAGGCAGTAAGACCTTGTCGGATCTAATAGCATGATGCAGCTGCTGTACAATGTGTAACACCTATACTGTAGTGTACCCCACCACTTTGTGCTCTGTTTGTTACGTTGAGTACATCTTTGGCATTTTGGGGCTACAGAGGAACAGCTCATTCCAGCTGTCCTCTGTGTGACCTGCTCCCAGCTCTTCTCCCCCCCCCCCTGATCTGCAGGGACATGCTGAGAAGCCCACTCGGCCTGAATCAATGTCCTGAAACCTCACTTGAAAATCAATGAGCTCTTGCCAAGCGCTCCCGTCCCCTACAGAGTGCGCCAGGGTCACTGGCCTGACGTGGTGGTGCGTGGTGACTGTGAGACAACGACATCCTCGTCACCACTACATGATAGACCAAACAGTGACTTTCCAATCACCCTCAGATTTGTAATGGAAATGCTTCAACCGATATGTTGTTGTTGTGCGCAAATCACCATGCCTTTGCTCATGTTAGAGTACAGTAGAGTATACTTGTGAGGGCTGTACTGTACCTGTCACTTGTGCTGAGGATTCCACTGAAGAAGCCTGGGATATGTGACAACACTATTTGACCTTGCGCCTTTACTCCATGGCTAATGGTTGAATCACAGAAAGTTGTCATACATTGTCATCGTGTGAAAATGTGGAGATTGTGGAGGAGGGATGTGAAAGAACAAAAGGTAGGGATGTGATAACGGAGTGTTACAAGGTACAGAATAGATCCTGACAGAAACCATCACCAGGCAAGTCAGTGTGGGTGTGTTGTAGCTGACATGAGGCATCACATCCCAGCACTCTGAGACTCATGGGAATGCTTTTTCACCTGGGAAAAGGAACATTGTGGTAACAGTGATTACAGATAGTGGCATCCTTGTCTGTTGGAGCTGAAATACTTTCACACTTGCCATTCAGAGTGTCGGTGTTGTCATGGCAGTGCCGTTACTAGGAATAAGCAACATGCAGTAGGGGACTGCAAGGGACCGCCTAACCCACTTTTGTAGCTTACTGTTGGTTTGGATAGTAGAATACACAACATGCAAATCCAACCAAATCTCATTTAGGCCCCTGAAATGCTAGAAACGGTCCGGTGTCATGGGTATGCTATGCTGATAGTCCCTCCAGGTCAAGCTCCAATGACTTCATCCTTGTTCAATGTTTTCAATTTAACAGACCCATTCCTGTGCCAGTTAAAGAAAGCTTGGTCCATCAAGGTTGTTGAAAAGTGTCTGTCACTGTAGGATTCTGACAGGAAGGGAATGGTAAAGTCAAATGGTAGTGAAGAACATACCAGGGTAGAGAGGGGGAACGTATTTGATTCAGTGTGCAGCCTTGCTGAGATTCTCAATAGATGAAGTGTTCTGTCAGCAATTATTGTTCTGAAGTGCCCTATACCATTCATTACTCCGCAAGCCACCCTAAGAAACAGTTACCATTGGGTAATTACACAGGACACTACCTGGAAGCCACCTCAGAGTCAGGTCTTATGGAAGATAAAGAGGACCGGGGAATAGCCTGCACTTATGGAAACTATAACTCTCATTGCCATGTCATGACATAGATTTAGTTATTTATTTCCCCTCCCTCTGGAGAGAATTATTCATGGCTGTGTGTATAGCTACAAATGTGCACACAAAGACAGTGGGAAAGAGGGAGGGAGGTAGAGGGAGAAAGAGAGAGGGGGATGCGGAGAGAAAGAGAAGGAGAGGGAGAGGAAGAGAGAACAATGTTGAATCTCGATTGTAAACACCCCCAAGTCAGCCCAAAAGTGCACCAACCCGTGTGGAATAGCTGATTAAAGCGTTTGGTTAAGTGAGGGCCAGGCAGCAGGCAGCACGCAGTCTGGCTGAGGGACTTTAACACTGATACTCCTTAGGTGTCCCTCTCGTCCTTGTGGAAATATAATTTCTCTGTACTTGTAAACCAAGAAGATTGAGGTACTTGTTCTATCGTCCTTCACTCTGACCTGACAGTGTCTGTCCCCTGCATCTGCTAGAGTCTAAGACCCCATTTTCCAAGGTTTATGCGAGTGTATGAATACATTCCAATGTTTGTAGCATTTGAGCGAATACCTGCAGGAGCTAACATTGTTTACCTTGTAATTGTATTGCAAGCCACATATTTGCACACAATTTACTTAGACTCCGGCAAAATAATTGTCTCCATCTTACAACGCAGATCAAGCTGCAATGTAATGTGAGTTTAACAGTATTTTTCTTTTGCGTGAGCAAAGTGGAGCCTTTTCTATATCACTAAATCTGTGCTGGCAATGGGAATGCCTCCCTGTGTATTGAGTGGTCTGTGCTGTCATATCTCAGTGTGAGCTGCACAGATTATGAAAAGCCTGCTTTGTGACATAGTCAGTTGGCATTGTAGTTCAACAAGAAGCCATTGGATAGGCTACAACACTAGTTATTAGTCAGCGTGTGAGGATGGACCACAGTCTGTAGCTTTTCCTCTTGGTGGAGTGGACTGCCTAATAGGCCAATGGTGATTCAAACAGCTTCCAACCAACGGGTTACCCTCGTCAACCACCCACAATGCAATACTCTACTGTGGCCTATAAGGATGTGACAGAGAGTGTATTTGTTTCAACAGAGATTGGATTTGTTCATGGTTTTCAGAAAAAGCTTGTTATTTGCTTTATCAGTGATGGCTGGCTTCGAACACACAGGGGTTGTGCCAGGAACGTCATGTGATTCACAGTGTTCTTATAGATGTATTCCAGGCGGCGTATTTACTATATAAAGTAATGTCTCAGTGTTCTCAAAGAACTATCTTTGTTTGCCTTAAATGATGATAGAGTCTGTGGAGAAATCCTATCCTGCTTACATCTTCAGGAAGTCTGATCAATTGTTTTAGACTATACGTACCCATGTAAATTCAGCATAATTATCTTGCATCCATGAATGTTTCATTCTAAAATATCCTGATATAGCAACTATGCTCTCAGCATTTACCACAATGGATTGTGCTCAGCAACAAAATGCTCAGCAACAAAAATCCATTGACCATAATGTCATTTTGTGCACCAGACTGGATAGAAAAATATAAGTGGCAAAAACAAGATAATAGTTAGTTATAATTCCCCTTCACACATATTGCCAAAATAGGCTTGAGTTTTTTATTTTTCCATTGTTGTTTTCTTCTGTCTTTTGTATTTTTTCTCTTTAGTTCACTTTCTTGGTTGTTGGTGCATTGGGGGTGGGGATTGGAATGAATTGTATTTTAAATTTTTCTTTCGGGGGGGGGGGGGGGGGGGGGGGTGGACTGTGGGAGGGGTCTCGAATGGTTGAGGGACAGCTATTGGGGAACTGTGGGGTGATCATGGAGGGTTCGGGTTCACGTTTTTTGGCCTGGTGGGAGATCTGTTAACGTGCCCTTGAGCAGGGCATTGACCCTGGATGCTTCTGTGTGTCGCTTTGAATGGGAGTCTGTTGGATAACTGGTATGATGTAGTTGTTGAGCGGCTTCACTGCAAGTATATTGTATGTTTCGGATATTCAATTTAAAAAAAGGATGAAATCAAACAATTACATTAATCACTTAAGTATCGGCTAGCAATAGCATTAAAATGCGCAAGTTATTCACTTCTTCGTCTACTTGTATACAAGAAACCAGCTACTGTTGATGTTTTCATATTACATTTCCAACACACACAGCAAATTGCGGGCGGAATTTGAACACCCACAGTGTTAAATGTAACACTTTCTTCGAAATTATATGTGACCATCTCAAAGGTGTATGTAAACTTCCGACTTCAACTGTACATCCGGGACACTCAAATTAGTATGATACAGTGCATTCGGAAAGTATTCAGACCACTTACATTTTTGTTACATTACAGCTGTAATTCTTGTTCTAACACTTTTCAAAATGTTGATAAGCTAACACCCCAAGAGTTTTGGGTCCCTAATATCATGGATGTTGCATGTTCCGACTTAACTTAACACTTTATTAGAGCTGATGCTGTTACACTTTCTCAGTGTTATGGAATTAACACTTGTGGTGTTACAGCAACTCGTTTTGGGGTGTTGTTTTAACATTGAGGGGTTTAAATTTGCATATTTATTTACTAGGATGTCTTTCCAGTGAATTTGAGAGGTACCAGTACCACCCATGACTGTTTGCTGTAGCCTTCACCAAGTGAGTGAATATTTTATCATAAAAATAAAATGATTTATGACAATGCATTACTATTTTTGACAATACCATACTTGGACAGCCTAGTGTTAGCATAACACAGTGGTCTGAAATTCCTGGTTTGCAGGCCACATCGGCAAGTCACATTATGCTGGCTTACAAAGTGATATATTATTCCTATTAGAATCCAGCGTTAGGATATCCAACAATTTTTACTTTGAATCGCCCGCAACTGCATTATGAATGACTGCCAAGGTAGGGAAGATCAATTTAAATCCCACTGGTTTTTCCCCCACTACAATAAACCTTCAGATATAACACTCACAACACTTTTTACCTCAAGACCGAGATTTTATCACCCTCAAATTTGCTGTGTATTCTTTGAGTTCCTTCTCTGACATTGGAAGACTATTTCTGCCAAGCTACACTTTCATTTAGAGATTATGAAAGGGGAGTTTTGAGGGGAGTCCCCACTAACATTTCCACTTGTGAATCCCTCTACTAGGTAAAGTGAGGGTGTCCTGTTGGCAGTGGTCTGAGCTGCTCCTATCCAGCAGGGTCTTTTCTTTTCTTTCTCTTAACTGCCTGCTGAGGAGAAAAAATCAATTTGGCTGGACAGTGAGAGGTCTGTAAAACGGCAACGGAAGGTGTTAGAGTAGAGAGAGCCTCACCCCAACTGGCTTCCCTCTCCTTTTGATCCGTCCCTCTCCATGAAGCCTGTCCTACAAAGCTGGGGCTTCTGTGTGTACCACAATGCTCCGCTCCGCACAGGCTGAGCATGGCTGGACTGGCTGGGCCAGCCTGGTCTCATAGACGAGAGGTAACATAGTAAATATACAGTTGAAGTCGGAAGTTTACATACACTTAGGTTGGAATCATTAAAACTTGTTCTTCAACCACCGCATATTTCTTGTTAACAAACTATAGTTTTGGCAAGTTGGTTAGGACATCTACTGTATGCATGACACAAGTAATTTTTCCAACAATTGTTTACAGACAGATTATTTCACTTATAATTCACTGTATCACAATTCCAGTGGGTCAGAAGTTTACATACACTAAGTTGACTGTGCCTTTAAACAGCTTGGAAAATTCCAGAAAATGATGTCATGGCTTTAAAAGTTTCTGATAGGCTAATTGACATCATTTGAGTCAATTGGAGGTGTATCTGTGGATGTATTTCAAGGCCTACCTTCAAACTCAGTGCCTCTTTGCTTGACATCATGGGAAAATCAAAAGAAATCAGCCAAGACCTCAGCTGTCATACCGCTCAGGAAGGAGTTCTGAGTTCTGTCTCCTAGAAATGAACGTACTTTGGTGCGAAAAGTGCAAATCAATCCCAGATCAACAGCAAAGGACCTTGTGAAGATGCTGGAGGAAACAGGTACAAAAGTATCTATATCCGCAGTAAAACGAGTCCTATATCGACATAACCTGAAAGGCCGCTCCGCAAGGAGAAGCCACTGCTCCAAAACCGCCATGAAAAAGCCAGACTACGGTTTGCAACTGCACATGGGGACAAAGATCGTACTTTTTGGAGAAATGTCCTCTTGTCTGATGAATCAAAAATAGAACTGTTTGGCCATAATGACCATCGTTATGTTTGGAGGAAAAAGGCGGAGGCTTGTAAGCTGAAGAACACCATCCCAACCGTGAAGGACGGGGGTGGCAGCATCATGTTGTGGGGGTGCTTTGCTCCAGGAGGGACTCCTGCACCTCACAAAATAGAGGGCAGCATCAGGAAAGAAAATTATGTGGATATATTGAAGAAACATCTCAAGACATCAGTCAGGAAGTTAAAGTTTGGTCGAAAATGGGTCTTCCAAATGGACAATGACCCCAAGCATACTTCCGAAGTTGTGGCAAAATTACTTAGGGACAAGAAAGTCAAGGTGTTGGAGTGGCCTTCACAAAGCCCTGACCTCAATCCTATAGAAAGTTTGTGGGCAGAACTGAAAAACCGTGTGCGAGCAAGGAGGCCTACAAACCTGACTCAGTTACACCAGCTCTGTCAGGAGGAATGGCCCAAAATCCACCCAACCTATTGTGGGAAGCTTGTGGAAGGCTACCCAAAATGTTTGACCCAAGTTAAACAATTTAAAGGCAAGGCTACCAAATACTAATTGAGTGTATGTCAACTTCTGATCCACTGGGAATATGATGAAAGAAAGAAAGAAAAGCTGAAATATATAATTCTCTCCACTCTTATTCTGACATTTCACATTCTTAAAATAAAGTGGTGATCCTAACTGACCTAAGACAGGGAATTTTTACTAGGATTAAATGTCAAGAATTGTGAAAAACTGATTTTAAATGTATTTGGCTAAGGTGTATGTAAACTTCCGACTTCAACTGTACATCCGGGACACTCAAATTAGTATGATACAGTGCATTCGGAAAGTATTCAGACCACTTACATTTTTGTTACATTACAGCTGTAATTATTGTTGTAATGTACACAGTTGCAGAACACTGATTTTACACCGTATCTTGTTGGGGGAAATTATGTTTTTTTCATTTTACTTGATTGAAAGGGGAATTTGAAGAGTGTCTCTGTGGTTTTTATAATGTGTTTTCTATTTAATTTTTTACATTATGAATTAAATAAAAATTTTACCTCATCAATCTACACACAATACTCCATAATGACAAAGCAAAAAACAGATTGTTACAAATGTTTCCAAAGGTATTAAAGATAAAACAGAAATACCTTATTTAAGTATTCAGACCATTTGCTATGAGACTCAAATTTGAGCTCACACTGACAGAGCTCCATAGTTCCTCTGTGGAGATGGGAGAACCTTCCAGAAGGACAACCATTTCTGCAGCACTCCACCAATCAGGCCTTTATGGTAGAGTGACCAGATGCAAGCCACTCCTCAGTAAAATGCACATGATAGCACGCTTGGAGTTTGCCAAATGGTATCTAAAGGACTCTCAGACCATGAGAAACAAGATTCTCAGGACCTCAGACTGGGGCGAAAGTTCACCTTCCAACAGGACAACGACTCTAAGCACACAGCCAAGACAACGCAGGCGTGACTTCTGTACAAGTCTCTAAATGTCCATGAGTGGCCCAGCCAGAGCCCAGACTTGAACACGATCGAACATCTCTGGAGAGACCTGAAAATAGCTGTGGAACCTGACAGAGTTTGAGAGGATCTACAGAGAAGAATGGGAAAAACTCCCCAAATACAGGTGTGCCGAGCTTGTAGCGCCATACCCAAGACGGCTCAAGGCTGTAATAGCTGCCAAAGATACTTCAACAAAGTACAGAGTAAAGGGTCTGAATACTTATGGAAATTTGATATTAAATTTTTTATTTGTAATGAATGCAATTTTTTTCAAGAAAAACCTACTTTTGCTTTGTCATTATGCGGTATTGTGTGTAGTTTGTTGAGAATTTTTTTTTTTAAATCAATTTTAGAATAAGGCTGTAACGTGACAAAATGTGGGAAAAGTCAAGGTGTATGAATACTTTCCAAATGGACTGTATGTTACGTTTCATATGGTTACATAAGACAGATGGTTACTTAAAAGTAGGATGGTTCGTCGAGGTGGATGGGTGGGTGTATAACTCCAATGTCTAGCAACCCAATGTTGCAAGTTCAAATCTCATCACAGAGAATTTTTGCATTTTCTCTAATGAGCTACTTTGCATCTACTTAGCATGTTAGCTAACCCTAACCTTAACCCTTTTAGCTAACCTTTCCCCTAACCCTACCCTTAACCCTTTAGCTAACCCTTCCCCTAACCCTCTTCCTTAACCCTTTAAGCTACCCCTTCCCTTAATTAAGCTGAACCCTTTCACCTAGCTCCTTAACTTAATCCTAACACCTAACCCTAACACCAGCTAGCTAACGTTAGTCACATAGCCATCTAGCTAGAATTCGTGACATATAATACCTTTTGCAAATTCGTAACATATTGTATGTTTTGCAAATTCGCAACATATTGTACATTTAGAAAATTCATAACATATAATACAAATTGTTATTCGTAACATATCATACGTAATTGGTCATGGACATCCACAAATTAATACATACCATACGAAACGTAACATATGGATTGGATTTGGAAATGGATTTTCTGGGATTTACAGAATAATACAAAATGCTCTGAGACCAGGTTGCAGCGCTGGACTTATTATCAGCCAGGGAACAGATAAAGACTTTGTGTAGATATATTTAGACATCTCTGTTAAATGTTTCTCTGCATTCTCAGTTTCTGAGGCAACCACTGCTAGAACATTGAGCAATTAAATATGAATTTCATACCATATCTTAATGCTAATTGATTTGAACTGTTATGTTCTGAACAAACTGAGTAAAAACTCAAACAGACATCTAGAAAAAGCTCAAAACAAGTTTATTCACCCACTGGGTCACACAGCTGCAAAGACAAGGCATGATTACACAAGCACATATATTTATAACCTTCTAATAGGCGTGGTCAACTCCTTACACATAGACAACCAATATATCTCTGTTTCTAGGCAGGAATTTGATTGGTTCCTCTCACTGGTGTAGTCACAGACTGTAATTAAAAACTTCAATGGCATGGAATGTATGTGTGAGATAGTACTGTAGCAGGAGAAGCATTGTGGTGGGCCTCTCTGGCCCCCCTCCCAGAGGTTTCTTCTCACTTCATCTGTTGATTTGACCTCGAGACGCATTCCTCACTCCTCCCTAGTTCCACAGCCGGCCTGCCTGATCAGAGACTAACAATTGCCTTTCACCTCTCTTCTCAGAAACATGGGACAGAATATGAAGCTTCCACTCTCAGTAACTTTCAATATTCCTAGTCCCATCTACCCTTCATTGACCCCAACATATACATTCCTTATAGATGTAAAGTAATTCATGCGTTCTGGTATGGTAACATGAATCAGTACATAACAAGCTGGAGTCTAATGTTACTATTTTAATACTTGAAAATATGAATAGAATTGAAATCGTAAAATGCATTAACACGATCGGACTGTCTTTTGCACCATTCCAAACATCATTAGGCGGTAGATATGGCACAGTATCTCTAACAGTGTGGAATTGGAATAATTGAGATGTCATAGAAGTAATTGCAATGTTACTGTACAGGTAATTACCATGTTATTACACAGGTATAAGCGCAACTATACTAAGTATTACCATGACTTTTCAATGACATGAGAGCTATTTGAGGGCCTGTAGTCTCCATCCACTGTGGGTTTTCCATCTTGAAACCAAAATAGTCTGAGCTTTTTATGTGTGAGCCGGATATCTAGTATTTGGGCATACAAAAAACACTTCCCACCATCCATCGGCACACTGATGTTTTCTATATCAAAACTAGACACCCATTACCTCAAACTCCCATTACTATGTCATTAACTTAACAGAATGGACACAGGATGGTTTTGAAGGTCAGACGAATCACTTAGACTCTAAGCTGATAGATCTGAACAGCTGTGTAAGACATAACATTGCCATTCTTAATGCACAGCCCTTTGACTGTTTTAGTCCCACATCAGTATACTGTAACCGTCATCATCATCTGATAGTGGATAGAAATCTGATGGCAGTGTCATCTACAGGGATCAATGTTCCTTTTACAGCATGGGGTCATTGAACAGGGTCCGTCCATGACCGCTATGTCTCGATCAACATTTACCAACTGGATCTCTGTCTCTGGATGCCATTATTTTAGGAATATCCTTTCCAATGTATTTTTTGGGGCGAGCATTAAAGAGAGGATTTGTAGAGGGATGATTTGCAGGCAACATTTGCTGCCAAACACCTTCACCGTAGGAAATGTGTTCTTGTCAAATAACAGTGTGACATTTACTGGGGCTTGTTAAAAAAGGTGAGTGCTCTCTCTTCATGGTCTGGGAAGTAATGAGGAGCTTGTGCTGCGGTCGAACAAGCAGGAGGAAATCCTCTCGTGCCATATCACAAGGCTGCTCTCTGGTTTAATTTCCTCACCATGATTCAGAAGATTGACGTTCATTGCCACCAGCACTGTAGAGAGGCAGAGTTAATCATATTCAGATAAGGGTTTCAATCATCAAAAACAATTTATTTTTTTATGGGTATTCTCTTTACCCATAGCCATACAGTGGTGAATGTTCCACGGCTTTTACAATTTTTTTCTGTTTTTCTGAAATCTTCGGAGACTGAGTAGGATTTTCCCTCACTTGCACAAATGACTGTATGTCAAAACAACCAAACAAATGTGAGTCACATCACTCATGTCTATTATCTTTTCTCTCAATTATTTATCGCTGATCACATAACGGAATTACTTAAGCGCAGATCCGGGAACATCAGCAACGTCATGTCACCCTAAATCACTCAGCTTATCCTCGTCCTCGACCAATTTGAATGAATCAAAGCCTTTGCGCTTTCTTTTTCGGGAACTTCATTTAGTGAGAAATGAGTCAATCGTTATGGAGGCCATCCATCAGAATAACTGTATTGGGGTTCACTTCATCCTGGTACTCCTGTAGATCATCACAGCCTTCATTACAGGGCCATGCTGCAGATACAGGAATCTGAGGATCTGGAATGAGTTCTTAGGATAATAAGAGGCTTTTAACGGGCTCTGAAATGGTCCTGTAATGTGTTTGACCATGGATCGACCTTGGAGTCCGGCTTCCTTGACAGTCGAAGAGGTGTTTTTGCTGCACTCATGTGCACATCTTAATGGTATGTGTCCGTGCAAACAAGATTGACACATGGGGTGAGGTGGTCTCTCTGTGTGTTTCGTGTTTTAAGTGTCTCTGTGAGCTTGTGTACATTATTTCGCCACTGTGGCCTATTTATTGCCTTACCTCCCTTATCTTACTACATTTGCACACACTGTACATATATTTTTCTATTGTGTTATTGACTGTACGTCTGTTTATCCCATGTGTAACTCTGTGTTGTTGTTTTTGTCGCACTGCTTTGCTTTATCTTGGCCAGATCGCAGTTGTCAAAGAGAACTGGTTCTCAACTGGCCTGCCTGGTTAAATAAAGGTGAAATAAAAATAAATAAAATGAACATGACCTTTTTTCCATAACCATGGCATTTTCATCTGCATAACACTGCTCATGTGGCCAGTTTTTCTGTGGCATCTGGTAATAGCAAATGTGTAGTGCTAAAGCTTAATTTGACAGCCTCACCATGAATTATGTATGACTTCCATGGTGCACTCTGTGGAGCAACATAGAGTAATTGCCATGACCTCCCACTGTCCCCCAACCTTGTCCCGCAGAGGTAGGAGTGACAGGGATGCTGCTTTCATGGATCACCTCACCCGTAGAGAACACCAAACACAACCAGCGTGGTCGATCTCTACCTGGGTGAGATTACAAAATTACTAGATGCCCTGTTATCAGTTTGTTATTTCTGTAATGGGTGAAATATAATGTGGACCAATGTAGTCAACACTGACACAGCATCAAAGTTAGTTCAAGGTTTTTGATATTCCCCTCAAGAATCTCTACACGGTTACCATTGGTCCCCCCCCCTGTGTGAAACTTGGTCGAAAGCAGCAGCATGGCAGTGTGAGGGTTCGAAACTCAATAATAACTCAGAAAATAGCTTCTTGTTGCTTACACCACAGAACATTCTCCATCAGTCTTACATGTGTGGACATGTTTCAGCGAGATACTCTGCACCAAGAAGATTGAAACACTGGATGAAATGGATGACTCTCTCCGTAGTGTTTTGCTGAGCTTTGGGATCATGGCTAAAGTCCACCTGGCAGTGTTTAACACATCTTTAACCCTTCATGGGAGGTATTGTTGAGCTCAGAGAGGTGAGGACCCCTGCCGAAGGACTGATAGGATGAACGGAGGAGCTTTAATGGCGGCCTAATCCGGGCTACGCCATGCCCAGCGTGGGGTCCGCAGGCTCCGTGTTAGCTGGCATCCCTCCCAGCTTCTGACACCCGTCCACCATTTCATTTCCTTGGCCTCATCTAGGCCCAGGATAATGGAGCGCTGTGGGATGCCTGCCACTCAACAAGGGGCCTTGGCTCTAACTTCCTGCATTAAATGGTTTCCCCGATCACTCAAAACTGTGATACACTCTTGTCCCATAGGTAATTGACTCTCTGTTTCTCTCAGACTTTTGGTTTCTCACTGTCAGTTTTCCTGTTTTTCAATTATCTGTGGTTCATTTTGAAAGCCTGTCACTCTTACTTTCCACTGCCGCTTGATACATGTTTTGGGGTAGAAAGTTTTCATTTTAAGCTGCCAATTACACTTTGTCTGCTAACCTACCATGGAAATTATACCAAAACTTCATAGCATACATTGTTCTGAAAGTTTTGGGTTTGTAGAAAGGTTGTAGAACAATTGGTCTGTTGTAATTGGGACTTACTTTGTGCAGGTAGGTTATTGTCTACTGCATTGTTTGTCATGGCTTTCTAGGGCACCTAGAGTGATCTTTTTCTGTGGAGATCACTGTTTTGCAGTTATAACAGCATCTCTGCTACATCACTGTTACACCATACACAACATCACACTTGGCTCTAATTGATTCCCCTCTGGCACACCCAGGTAGTTCTCACTCATATCACGAGTGTGTGTGTGCGCTCTCCCAGAGGCCTGGCACAGAGACCCACTTCCCTGTACTTGGCACCTGCTTTTGGGCAAGAGTTTACATCTGTAAGCTTGTCCCAAAGTCTGTCCTGGGAGGCTGAGGTCATAAGAGCTGTGCTCTATTTGTCCAAACATCACTTCTTCAGACCAAGGCACAGGGCTTTGGTGTCCGCATTACCCCTCATCTCTTTTCATTGAAGATTGACTGAAGATCAGGCTGTGATTTGTCATGCCAGAATACTCTTGTCATCTGTCTGCTGTTTGTGTTCATGGATGCTCATTAAAATATGACAAGTCAGTCCAAGTCAGCTTGTTATTTAGGCAAGTACCCTGCAGAGGCTTGGAATTTCCTGGAAAAATCCTCAGCCTGCATGTCCTCGTTTCCTCAAAGATCCAGAAATACAAATATTCTCTACGGCTGGCCATAATTACATGTAAAAATGTTAGTTTTTATGACATGCTAATTGTCATTGCGAGAGTTTGGAACTATAAGGTTCTATCTGCAAAAATAGGGTTCTGAGATAATTGGCTTTGAAGTTACAAAGTATCATTGGTTTGAATGTTTTCAGCTATTTTTTATCTTGTATTCTTTTGAACTTAACAACATGATTTGGGGAATTTAGAGTACCTACTAGGTAGAGAACATTGAACAAAACAAGGCTATGTCAATAACTATAAAAATGCAGATGGAACCTTATAGTCCCCGGCTCCCGATTAGATAATGTCATGGCTTTCAATGTTGATCGCTTCGGGATGGTGGGAATCTAACAGTATTAGGCAGTTATCCATCCATGCCTTATATTGTTAGTAATATAAAGTCTTCTCTCAGTTCAGGGCATGTAGCGTTCACTAAAAGCAATTACATGCAATTGCAACATTGCTATGTTTCAATTTGGCAAAACGAAACAAAATCACGTCCAATTAAACATTAGGCAGCAACCTCATATTTAATGACTTCTGAAGCACTTAAGATTTCACATAACGGTGGGCCATTCTTCTGCCATCTGGAGCTGTATAATGCTGGAAAACACTGAGTACATAAAAAACTATCCTCAGGACCAGGAAAACTGCATGAACATGATTTGAGCTTATGGAACAAATGCTGCTCCTTCAGTATACTTTAGCCTGAGTTATTGGCAGCCTTTAAAGATGCATCTGTCGCTGATGTTCTTTATCTCTTTCTTCCAACAGCCGAGCTGTGCTGAGGGAAGGGTTTAAACATGAAATTGCTTCAGGAGCTGTTCTCAGGTTTTCCTCAGTCATTCGTTACTCAGGAATACTTCTTTAAGTTGAAAAGATTGTTTAACTGCACTATTTCATGTGAGGAACCAATGTTTGATTACCAACAATGACGAGACATCCTACAGGGAGGAGGTGAGGGCTCTGGGAGTGTGGTGCAGGAAAACAACCTGTTACTCAACATCAACAAAACAATGTAGATGATCGTGGACTTCAGGAAACAGCAGAGGGATCACCCCCCTATCCACATCGACGGGACCACAGTGGAGAAGGTGGAAAGCTTCAAGTTCCTCGGCGTACACATCACTGACAAACTGAAATGGTCCACCCACGTAGACAGTGTGATGAAGAAGGTGCAACAGCGCCTCTTCAACCTCAGGGGCCTGAAGAAATTTGGCGTGGCACCTACAACCCTCACAAACTTTTACAGATGCACAATTGAGAGCATCCTGACGGGCTGTATCACCGCCTGGTATGGCAACTGCACCGCCCGCAACCGCAGGGCTCTCCAGAGGGTGGTGCGGTCTTCCCAACGCATCACCGGGGGCAAACTACCTGCCTTCCAGGACACCTACAGCACCCAATGTCACAGGAAGGTCATAAAGATCATCAAGGACAACAACCACCCGAGCCACTGCCTGTTCACCCCACTATCATCCAGAAGGTGTGGTCAGTACAGGTGCATCAAAGGTGGGACCGATATACTGAAAAACAGCTTCTATCTCAAGGCCATCAGACTGTTAAATAGCCATCACTAGCACATAGAGGCTGCTGCTTATATACATAGACTTGAAATTACTGGCCAATTTAATGGATGGGAACGCTAGTCACTTTAATAATGTTGACATAACTTGCATTACTCATCTCATATGTATATACTGTATTCTATACTATTCTATTCTATGTCGCTCTCACATTGCTCGTCCATATATTTATACATTCCATTCCTTTACTTAGATTTGTGTGTATTGGGTATTTGTTGTGAAATTGTTAGATATTACTTGTTAGATATTACTGTACTGTCTGAGCTAGAAACACAAGCATTTCGCTACACCTGCAGTAACATCTGCTAAACACGTGTATGCAACCAATACAATTTGATTTGATTTGATTT
This sequence comes from Salvelinus alpinus, assembly GCF_045679555.1. Classification (NCBI taxonomy): domain Eukaryota; kingdom Metazoa; phylum Chordata; class Actinopteri; order Salmoniformes; family Salmonidae; genus Salvelinus; species Salvelinus alpinus. The sequence goes on from NC_092090.1 coordinate 42,833,385, forward strand.
TGTTTTAAAGTTGCCAGGGATCTCTCATTCTTTCTCTATGTCTCTCTGTGTCTTCCTCCCGCCCTCGATCTCCTGCAGTCACATGTGCCTGAAACCGTGCTCCACTGGGCCGCGGCGATAAAGAAAAGGTCTAGGCGGCTGCAGGCGGACCTCTATGAACCCTGCGTAATAAAGGCCACCCCTGCTCTGCTGAAACAGCTGGGCTCTGCTAGATTACAGCAGGGGTTGACTGCAGTAGGGTTCTGCTGCTTTGCTGTAGACAGACGCTGTGCATTTCAAGCTATATGAAGCCATACAGATTATGTTAGAAGAGATGAAAAAAGAGGAAGATAGCTTTAACCTTCATCACATCAAAATGTCTCAAAATCTCGGTGCAATGGCAGTTTGATTATATTCGAACTGTGAAATAACCTCCCAACTAAGGTTAGATTACACATGGAACAGGGAAGAGGAGAAGGTCAGCTAAAATGTGAATAGGTACTGATGAAAGTTGCGGGGAGAATTGTATTTATCATTCATATGCTGTACAGTAGGCAAAGGTCTCAGGCATGCAACTGCAATTCATTTTTAAATGCCAGAACTGCTATTTCCTCCCATTTTAAAGTATGTGAACCTCTGTGTCCTTGCTCCTTGTTATTATGTCAGGTTGGATATTAACAGTGATATCGTCAGGAGAGGTTCTCACGTGTCACAACTCATGTTCCACTTGAAGAAGTTGAGGTGGGAAAGGTGAGGGGAGGATGCGTTGCACCACTGTTTCTTCTCCACTGCAGGAGGATCGCTCACAGCCTCCATTAGTCACGTCAAAAAAGAAGGGAAGAGGTGAGAGAGCACTCACAAGTAGTAAATCTCTCAAATGTCAAACCTGTAATTTGAGAGAAGGAAATTATTCGGTGGTACCCACTCTCAGAAATCTTCGCCTCATCAAATTGCATCTGGGTTTTCTGAGCTCCCAACAGAAATGGGTTTTTGCCTACAGAGTGATAGTGTCCCTGGTGGGGCTCGTCGTTGTTGTTCACATGATCAAGATGAAATTGCAGGCGTGTGGAGGCGCTGTCTTGGTCGACACACGCACATTATGGGATGGGCTGCTTGTTCCAGGAGAGAGTGTGCGTTTGAGTACATGTCGCTGAATGGGTTGGTACGTAAACTTCGCTAATGATGAATGATGGGAGAGATTGGGTTTTCTGTGTAACAGATGTAACTGGTTTCATATGAACTGTTATTATATAGACTTAGTTAAACATTAGGGATTGTGGTCAATCCTTTCCTCACTGCAGAGCTCTAAAAAGACTCTACCTGCTGTCTGAATGTAGAGTTGGTAACTCTATGTAATGGAACCCATGAACAGAGCTATGAAGATATAGTACGGTTTATTTGCAGCTGAAAGCTGAATTATAGTGAACAGACAAAAATGTATCAAAAGAAGTTGATTTAGATAGGGAGGAAATGTATAGTTGATTAAAGAGTTAATTGAAGCAGTTTGGGACTGGAGTGAAGGGCACATCACTGATCTCTGAGCAGAGGCATATCCTGCCTAGTTAAAATGTATCATTTGTTTGAACCCTGTTGAGTTTGCCTACACTTCACACTGCCTTCTCAACTCCGATCTAAAATAACCTGTCACTTTCCCATCCTGTGACAGTGCAATCTTTGTTAGCCTACGCAGCACTGTGTCTGCTTGATATTCACCGCCTTCTACACTGTGTTGCGTGGTACTGTACCTTGCATGGATCACGCTGTCTTAAATGTGTTTACTTTTGGGCTACTAATGAGATAATCATTACTTCATTTGCATGTATCATTTGGCTGTTGCTGTGATTTGAGGTCTTTTAGTGAATGTAGTGCTAATGTGAACTGTTTGTTGATACCCATGTCTAAGGGAGAGCAGTAGGGACACTATTCTGGGTCTTCCCAATCATTAAACAGTTGAAACTGTGCAATGAATAGCTTCTGCACAAAGGTTATTTCAAGCGGCCATGTTGATTTCCCAAATACACATTTAGTGGAAATGGCTAAATTAAGCGGCTGAATGTGAACTCATTTAGCTCAGTAATGAGAAGCAATGTAGTGCCACCCGATCAAGTGTCCTTTCCGTCCACATCCGCACTGCAAAGCAGCACTCACACCTCATTAAAGGCCTATTTTCCACTGAAACATTAGTGTAAATGCTTCCATTTACTTTTCGATGAACCTTGGTATGGTCTGCATCATCCCAACCCAAGGTTAATGGATTAATCCCAATCGCTTTGTGTTCTATGCAAGTCTCAGAGCCTAATAGCATCATTCCACTGCCTATTGCGGTTGCTGCCACATTTGTGCAGCCATTTCTGTCCACTCGCAGTCACATTTTGAGTGTTGGCTTTTAGCTTAATTTGAAGGGCAGTTGAGGTTATCACAGCACATGTCTACAAATTGGTGGTGGAGATAACAGTCGTATAACAGTCGCACTTATTAGTGATATTATCCACTGAGCGTTTTACCTTTAATATGTACTGGAGCTGGGATATTTGTTCAGTGGGCTGTCCATTCATCGATTCTACAGTGTTGCTGTGTTGTAGCTCGTAGGAGCAGGACACCAAATAGCTTATTTTATGAAAGCTGTTGACGGTAAAGGGTGTTATATTCCAATGAGCGAACAAAGAACTAATTAGTGGGAAATATGCCAGATTTAAGCATGACAGGAGATGCCTATCTCTGAAATGACTATATATGATAGAAAAGATGCTGTACAATTTCAATCGATTCAAGTTGTACATCTCTAATTGAATACAATCAAATTATAGAGGCCTCCTCTGACTAACTTTGTTTATGAATTGACTCATTGGACAATCAAATTGGCTGCTTCTAACAGCGGCGTTCTATATCAGCAGAGCCTTTCCTTTTCTTTTGTTTCCCGCCTCTCTTTCCCCAACCAAATGATAATCACAAGTGTTTATCAGCAGCTCTGGACATGGGTTTCATCTCATTCACAGATACTGTGGGTCGATGACCTTTTGCTTAAGGTATCTTAAATGGGTGAAGTTCACAGCTTGGCGCTTTAGGGTAGGTGGTTGAGAAAAAACGCTTTTAGACGTTTAGTCTTGGCGATGCTGAGGGCAGATTGTATGCAAAGAGGACGTGGATGGGTGTTGAAACACATTACTGAGATGTAACATAAAGACAAACAGTATTGTCTAGACAGGGAGTCAACCCTTAACTACTGTGGTGTACATCTATGCTACTGCAGGCCCCTATTGGTAATTTAAATACAGCTCAAATCCACATGTTTGGTAGTTTCATCTCTTTCAGGACTATTTTGTGTTCTTTGGACAACAATGAGACTCCAATGATTGATTATGATTTGCACAGGATAATGTTAATCGTTTATGGTGTGCTGGATTATGATTGATATTCACAGGGATTTGTTGGGACAGATTTGTTTGGCCGATTTTCTTGTGTTTGCTACTCACAAGGACATCTTGCATGTGGAAGTGTAGTATGTTATGTTGAGCAGATTAAACCAAAATCAAACTGGATTACTGTCAGGGAAACAGAGATTAGAGAATCGCTGAGAAAGCTTTCTGCCTGATATATCATCCACAGCTCTATTGACAGTCATGCATCCTGAAGGTGAGATCAATGGATCCAGAGGTCTTTTTCTCTCTTCCTCTGACGGATGATTGGTCAAATCTGTTCCCAAGGGAAGGTATCAGTGCATGATTCTCAGAGTAGCAACACGAGAGGACCTTGGCTCTGGATCTGGACACGCAAGAAGGAGACAGAGCAACATTCCCGAAGGCTGGATTCTTAAAGGCCAGGAGATGCCTAACGATGTAACAGGAATTTCCACCGGAGGCAGTGCTAATGATCTAATAGCTCAGTGTCTAACAGACCCTGGAAATATTCTCTAGAAGGCCCTGTGGTCAAGCCGAATGTGATACATGTCCTACATTGTAATAAGGGAATCGGCTCATTTTCTACGCTCCTATTTTCACCCCCATTGCTGAACCCACCACCATGTGGATTTTACGTATGCTTTCTGCCTGGAGGGCAAAAAGTCAAAGGCATTGTGGGGGAATGGATACCGAGAAGGCCGAGGGTAGCACAACAATCTTGGTATAAAAGTTTAATGAGCTCCCCGTTTGACACAGTGATTCTTCATCGGGGGGCTAGGGCTGGCGAGCAAGGCCAGAAGCCATATGTAGATGAGGCTCTCTGAGCATGGGGTGGCTGGGAGGGGGGCATGGGGAGCAGCCGGCCAGTGCTGTGGGGGATCGACCGGGTGATGAAATGGCGCATCTCCTCTAATGTGACGGGAGAGATAGGTGAGGGGCTGCTCAAAGAGGAGTGAAAAGCGAGGCGATTTGTCCTCCTGTCAGGTCCTGTCTGGCCCCACAGCACCACGTTCATTGGTCTGGACAGTGGAGTCTGTGGAAAGGTTTAGTTTAATATGAAAAGGTGCCATGGTATGCCTATTAATTCACCTCCAGCATGCCGAGGGGCTAACACTATCACAGATGCACCTCTTTGAGTCAATGCCCATAAGACCAAGACTGGCAAGACAATTAACACTCTCATCACACACATATAAAACAGGAAATTATCATTCCTATCACGCTACCTCTATTTATAGTATATATTTTAAGGATATTTTCATGAATCACTGTTCAGTTTGGATTCCTCCTGTCTCCGTTTACACACGGTACATAGAGAGGGACAGGTTCTCTGTTAAATCAGGTTGATTCTCTGTGGAGTTCTTCTTGACTGGCCTTCTTGACACCCCTGACACGCCATTATTCCTGATGCACCGATCGTTAGTCGCCTCATGCTCTTCAACAATGTCAAACTCTAAGGACATACAGGCAGTAAAGTGGTCAATAAAGTAATCCATTAACCCATTGACCTCTATGTCCCATAACTGTTTTGAAATGAGGATGTGGGATATAAGACACTGCCACACACGCCCACAGACAGACAGATCATAATCATTCAATTAGAACACGTTGAAATGAAGATGATTATCTTACTGAGATAGCTGAGTAAAGGACAACAATACGGAGACTTTGCATTACGAGCTTTGACTGTCAGCACCATCAGCACATCTCCTCCTCACTACCTGCCTCTTTTTGCTGTCAATCTCCCGAGGGACCACTCCGACAATGCTTGTTTGGGCGTGAGACCCAGCTTTAACATGCTGGGTAATTAGGCCCTTGGTTGTGGTTCCCTCCACAGTTCCCCGTCTGTATCTCAGACCTCACCTGGCTGTTCTCGTCTGTTGTGTTCTGCCATCCAGCTCTGCCCTGCCTCATCATGACTCAAACAATTCCCTGTCTTTCTGCATTTCAAGTCATGCTTTTTTAAAATTTGTTTTAATAACGACTAATTGGCAATCCATGTTTTAATAAGTTGTCTCATTTCAATTGCAGGTCGTCACAAGGGAAATTACCAAATGTTCCTTCGTCGTTCAGCTTTTCATGAAATATTTTGAGTGGATGATGAGAAGGATAAAAATAAAGAGGCCATGTTGTAATTAGTCTGGTTTTACATGTTCACCCCGCTACCATCTAGAAGGCAGAGACAGTACAGGCGCATCAAAGCTGAGTCCGAGAGACTAAAAAAGGTCTCCAGGTCATCACTGTTAAATAGTCAACACTAGCTGGACTCTTCCCAGTATCCTTCTCTGAACCTAGTCACTGTTACTAGCCGGCTACCATCCGGTACTCTACCCTGTACCTTACATACTGTTTAACCCACTTCATATGTATATACTGTATTCTAGTCAAGGCTCATGCTATATAACTACTGCTGTACATACCTTTTCTATTCAGATCCTGTCCATACTGTCTATACACACCATCATATGCAGTACCAGTCAAAGGTTTGGACACACCTACTCATTCATGGATGTTTCTTAATTTTTTACTATTTTCTACATTGTGGAATCATAGTGAAGTCATCAAAACTATGAAATAACACATATGGAATCATGTGGTAATCAAAAAAGTGTTAAATCAACATATATATTTGATTTTAGATTCTTCAAAGTAGCCACCCTTTACCTTAATGACAGCTTTGTACACGCTTGGTATTCTCTCAACCAGCTTCATAAGGTAGTCACCTGGAATGCTTTTCCAACAGTCTTGAAGGAGTTCCCACATACGCTGAACACTTGTTGCCTGCTTTTCCTTCACTCTGCGGTCCAACTCATCCCAAACCATCTCAATTGTGTTGAGGATGGGTGATTGTGGAGACCAGGTCATCTGATGCAGCACTCCATCACTCTCCTTCTTGGTCAAATGGCCCTTACACAGCCAGGACGTGTGTTTTGTGTCGGCAAAAAATATATAGTCCCACTAAGTGCAAACCAGATGTGATGGCGTATCACTGCAGAATGCTGTTGTAGCCATGCTGGTTAAGTGTACCTTGAATTCTAAATAAATCACTGACAGTATCACCAGCAAAGCACCATCACACCTCCTCCTCCATGTTTCACGGTGGGAACCACACATGCAGAGATAATCTGTTCACCTACTGTGCATCTCACAAAGACACGACGTTTGGAACCAAAATCTCAACTTTGGTCTCATTAGGCCAAAAGGCAGGTTTCTACCAGTCTAATCTCCATTGCTTCTTATTGGTGTCCTTTAGTAGTGGTTTCTTTTCAGCAAAATCGACCAGGAAGGCCTGATTCATGCAGTCTCCTCTGAACCGTTGATATTGAGATGTGTCTGTTACTTGAACTCTGTGAAGCATTTATTTGGGCCGCAATCTGAGTTGCAGTTAACTCTAATGAATGTATCTTACATTTTTACATTTTACATTTTAGTCATTTAGCAGACGCTCTTATCCAGAGCGACTTACAGTAGAGTGCATACATTTTATTACATTTTTACATACTGAGACAAGGATATCCCTACCGGCCAAGAGCAGACGCTCTTATCCAGAGCGACTTACAGTAGAGTGCATACATTTTTATAACATTTTTTAAATTTTTTTATTTATTTTTTTACTTCTGCAGCAGCGGTAACTCTGGGTCTTCCTTTCCTGTGGCGGTCCTCATGAGAGCCAGTTTCATCATAGCGCTTGATGGTTTTTGCAACTGCACTTGAAGAAACTCTTAAAGTTCTTTACATTTTCCGTATTGACTGACCTTCATGTCTTATAGTAATGATGGACTGTCATTTCTCTTTGCTTTTTTTGAGCTGTTCTTGCCATAATATGGACTTGGTCTTTTACCAAACAGGGCAATCTTTTGTATACCACCCCTGCCTTGTCACAACACAACTGATTGGCTCAAACACATTAAGAATGAAATAAATTCCACAAATTAACTTTTAACAAGGCACACTTGTTAATTGAATGGCATTCCAGGCGACTACCTCATGAAGCTGGTTGAGAGAATGCCAAGAGTGTGCAAAGCTGTCATCAAGGCAAGGGGCGGCTACTTTGAAGAATCTCAAATATAAAATATATTTTGATTTGTTTAACACTTTCTATGGTTAATCCATGTTTCCATATGTGTGTTTTTCATAGTTTTGATGTCTTCACTATAATTCTACAATGTAGAATTATAATTTTTTTTTAATTAAGAAAAACCCTTGAACAAGTTGGTGTGTGCAAACTTTTTACCGGTAGTGTATATATATGCAGTATATATATTCCGGACTCTGACATTGCTCTTTTGTATTACTGCACTGTTGCAACTAGAAACATTAGCATTTAGCTGCACACGCGATAACGTCTTCAAAATATGTGTATGTGACCAATAAAAATGTTTTTTTATTTGATGTGGTATATCGATAGATTCATTTAATCAGACATTTTTTGGAGAGTTTTTAGAAACGCAAAGAGAGAACCACATTCATCTTTAAAACCACATACAAATGGGAAATGGGGAAAAAGTTATTAAAATCAAACTTAAAACAAGCGTATTTTACTTTTAATGAGAAGCTTACACCTACGTGAATCAGCTTCCCACACATAATTTGTGCTTTAAGGCATTGTTTGATAATGTTATAATGAATATTACCTGATTACACCCATGGCATGAATCTTTACCTGGAATGTCTGTCTGTGTTGTCTTGAAAGATTGAGAAAATCCAACAGAAATTTGGAAAGAATTCATTTAAAATATGAAGATTTTATACATTAATTATAAATGACTACACAAGGAATGAAACAGTTTCAATTACACTCCAAGGGAATGCAGAACTCATTAGCTTAACCATAAATAATTTGCTTTATAATTCTTATCTTTTAGGCCTAAAATGTGGTCGGTGGAATAAGCAACGATACCCTTTGTCACCCCAGCAACCATGAGGAAATAAAAGGTTTTGCATGTAAATGCCCAAGTCCAAGGACTCATCATAGCGAGACATAGGCATCAGTGTGAAAAGCCTAATGGAAGCCAGCACAGTGACAGTAGATAAGCTGGCTGCCAGCCAAATAGTATTTTATCCTCATGTTGAGGTAGCTAGGAGCAAGGAGGGCGGGTCTGGCTCCACGAGGGGGCAAAAAGGGGGCTTAGCCCCGTCAGTTGAAACTTGTGCCCTCTCAATTTCCGTATATTCCAAATGATTTAGTGACAGGTTGGCGCGAAATCGGTATCTCCTCTGCGCTGTATCAGCATCATGGATAGAGCGAAACCGCTATGGAGTGTGTTTGTGTGTAGGGGGGCTATGGAAAGCCAGTGGGCGGTTAGGTATGACTCCTTTGGGTTTCCATAACAAGTGGGGGGAAAAACGCTGCTCAGCTGTGATAGGCTATGTGAATAACGTTCTATGCCTCCACCTGTAATATTTTATTGTGATTTATAAGGACAGGGTCAGGTTTACAGTGGAAGCTGCTTCACTCAACTCTGCCTCACGGCCCACCACTAGAGAGTTTAGTTAGCTTCTTAGCTAGATGTAAAAGGCGTTTTAGTGTTATTAGCCTATTTTTCTCTAACCAGCTAATTCATTTAATAGCAACTGGTTTATAGGAAGAGAGTGGCTGGAGTACTCGGTTCCTGCAGATGCTGCATTTTTGTTCCAATGTCGAACGTTCTGTATTGGGTCCAATGCTAAAGCAGCAACCTGATCTCACAGTTTCAGACAAGGCCTTCACCTAACTGGAAGCATTCTATTGATAGAACCAATGGATTTGCTAGGCACGCATCAAGCAAAGAGCATTTAAAACAAGTTCTAAGTGCAGTGGGAACTGAGGTGTCGACACTTGTTTAATGATAGGCAGCTGGAAATAACACATTTCCCACTTTAACATACGTGTTCAGTCAGCACAGACAAGGCATGCTACACCCCAAAAAAAGCTCAACTAATCCAAACGTTTTTTTGAGGTGCATTTTACAACATTTTGGGGAGATTGGAATGATCAATTACTCAGGATGTTGACAGAGCATCGAGGAGGCTGCAACTCTTCTGAAAAGGTAAGAAACAATAGTATCTTGGTGGTGTAGCCTGTGGCATCATTTTAAGCAAAAACCTAGGGTATGCAATGCCAAAATGACTTATTTATAGGGAATAGGGTGCCATTAGAGACTTGGTCCACAGAAGTGTATTGTGCCAAGTGTATTGTGTGTATTGCTGAACTCATGAGCGGCATGATTTTCCATGTTTGAATAGGGCCTATAGGCCAACAGTATTTATTAGTAAGCTGTTTTGGTTATTTGCATTCGCCTTTTGTTTACTGCTTTTGTTTAATGTTAATGTGACTAGCCTAAATATACATTGTGTCATGTCTTTATCAATATGATATTTTGTTTATAGGCCTATAGTGGGCCTACCGCTGTTTTGTTCGGTTCGTCTTCATTCGTTTGTATTCGCAGTTGTGTCTGTATTCTAAGCCAAACTGCTATTCAGTATTTTTGTTTTGCATGAATATCTAGGATCCTACTTTCAGCATTTAGTTTGCATTATTTTGTTTAGACAGCTGTCTGTATGGCTGCATTCACATAGGCTGTTTGTAATAGGTGAATTACCCCATCTATCTTGTAGCCTATATTCATTACCAAAATGGCCTTGCTTTAGTATGTAGGACGCTGTCCATTGTGCCTATACAGAGAAGCGGAGATGGGCTACAGATTTCGCGCCAAACCTGTCACTTCAAAAGCACTCAATGGTCTCGGAGTCTCTGCACTTGAACTCCATGTTTATTTTGGTATAGCGTGATATGAGCGGAATTCAATATATTTCCGATGCAAGAACCTCCAAAAATGGTTCCCCCTCACCGATTTCAACTGCCCCCTTAGTCACCTTTATCCTGTCGCCGGTTCTGAAGGAGGGTGGAGATGAACTGGCAGCCAGCAGCCTATCATCATAATCCTACTATTATCATTATTACTTCCACCGCCTTCATAGTCAATATCATATACTATAGGTAAGAACAAGGGACATTCGTTTGTCATCCTGCTATCAAACTGTTTTGAGTGCACTTAGGCGTGCTGTACAGAACAACTTCGAAAAGTCGCTATAAGAAGAGACAAGATGGTTTAAGAACATTGTTTGAATGTCAGCTCCTTCTTCATATTACTATTTAACCAAGAGCAAATGAAAAGTTGAAATAAATAGTCAATACTCAAGGCATAACTACAGATGAATATACTTCCTAAGTATACCCCGTGGTTTTGTGAGGGCCCATGGATGTAGATTCGGAATAGACTAGTAACAGTTAATCGTTTCATCAACTCCACTGTCAAACATAACGTAGCTAAAATGAACTGAGGTTTAGGTTCTGGAAATGTTTAACATTATCGTTGTCATTCAATCTCTGACACCTTTAGACAATGAGTGTGGATTAGATGAGAGAAAGAAAAGCAATTACTCTGAACATTTGCATTCAAGAGTAATACTCAGAGACATCCACCTATTATTCATCAAAGGCTCAATTCTAATTGCAATTAGTGGCTTAATGCCTAGCTTCGCAGGGTCAGGTCCAACTTTTTGTCTCTCTGACATGCATCCAGGATTTTCAGGGGGTTGAGTTTTTCATGCTCAGCTACGGCACATCGGGAACGTTTTTTTTAATGCATGCGATATTGCTTCCAATGTGCCCTAATTTGCTAAATTAATAATGGCCTCTTTTTCTCTCCTTGGTAGAGGAACAAATGAATTTGAATCGCCCTCTAAAGAATTTAATCACTCACAGGCCATCTTCGACAGAGCGCTTATTATTTACACTCGTTTTTTTGTAATTACAAAGGGACAAGGTCACCTTTGCACCCACAAAACAGAGTTTAGTCCACTCTGTCCATCTGCATTTCCACAGGCTAATCAATAGAGACAGGGGAAATCTGACTGGTTTCTCTTTGCTGCTGCTTTCGCTTGTTAAGGTCACCTAGGCTGTAATGCATCAGACATCACAACATTCATCTGTTGTTTAAGAAAGAGAGAACATCATTGATTGTAATGCAAATAATGGAATCCCACTGCAAAAGCCACCGACATGGGTCAATTATACTATTTTCTTGGTTTATGGGCTGCCTATAAAATAGTTTATTTATTGAGTAGCTGCATTTCCTAAAACACCACTTTCCATCTAAGTGCCCATTTAGACATTCACTTCCCACAGAGAACAGAATGTTATACATATTTTGTGTGAAAATTCATGTAACATCCATAAAATACTAGATTTTATTGTAACACGATTCCTATTCCTCTGAGCTTTTCGGATATGTTTCATCCATACGTCAGATGACATCAGAGGGCATAGGATCAAAAGGAAATAGTTGCACAATAGTTGATCTGACAAATATGCACAACATCACTAAAGACACATACCATCAGCAGAATGTAAACAATCAGTGACTAGGTGGTGAATAGTGTTAATCCATCAGATTTGGTTCATTTCGCCACTCCTGTTTTTCTAATGATAACTATTCGCTTTTCACATACTACTAACAGGAGAGATCCAGGAGAGGGATTAGGACTGCTTCAGTTCCCTCTGGTGTTTTATCCTCTGTCAGTGTCCACTGTCAGTATTTTCCGTTATCCTGACTAAACCAGTAAGAGACTGATGACAAGTGACTGAGGCTAGGAGGGAGGGGATTTGAGCACTGGGTATTATGCATCAAAAATACTATTAAGTAAAACATATTTGTTTTTTAGTGCAATTTCACTGTGTTTGCAAAATATGACTTGTCACCACAATGTTGATGAGACTTGCTTTTTGGTTATTAGAGATTACATTACAAGTAATTATATTATTATCTACCTCAACTTTAGGTCATCAATTTAATATTTTACATTAAACTTCTCCCTTAAATATATACAATTTTAATGCACTTTTTAAACCCTTTACTCAAGCACTTTGAAGTCATGGACACATAACAACTTTGTGATGCTCCGCACAACATTCATTTCAAAAGGTTTTTAAACCTTAAATAAAAAGGGATTGTCCCATGCAGCTCTCTGTGGCATTGTCATTCAGTGATAACAATAGTTCTGAAATACTGCATTAATGCATACGACAGTAGCAAGACTTTTCCCTTGCCCTGTAAAATATACCATCTGTTCTACCAGCTGTAATAAGCGGCATAACTCATGATCAAAGTATTTTCATTCAGAATTTTTTTTTTATATCAACTAACTTTACAGATATAAATCAACTCTATCTACTTTCAATCTAATGAGCAAAATGTCCCCAGAGATAAAGCACAGTGCACAGATTGTTGCGCAGGCACTTGAGACAAAGGTGAGCCTCTTACGCAAAGCAAAAAATACTTGAGTCTTTCCTGCTAAAAATGTAGAGGCATGGGCATAAAAGTTTAAAATAGGATGTAGTTCCTGTAAATGGTGAGACGAGGCTGTGCATTTTCAAACCAAATAATGACATGTGAAGTGCGAAGGCTCATACACAGTAATCGGGCCACTCTGTGCCATATATCGCTGAGGTAATGTGTGACAGTTAGGAGAGAAAACAACGAAGCCGGGTGGCAGCAGTGGGTTTATTGAGTGTGAAGAGCAGCCAATGAAGCACTGAGTGCCATCACCATGTCTCTAATGGCACACCGATGAGCCCCGGACTCTACGCAAGCCTCATGTTCTAATCTGTCATCACTGGCCTGTACCTCCACCCACCTCTATTGGCAGGGGCCTGTCCGCCAAGGCCCATGGGACATGACAGAAACACACCAATGACTATTGCATTCTAACACACTTCCACCTTGCCCTCCTCTGCTCTCTATTGATGGATATCTTTATTCAGTTTTCACTTTCCACTGCCAATATCATAGTTAACTTCCAAGAAAATGTACTCATTAAAAGCGAAAGGGACATTACCACATGTGAACTCTGATGGTCCTCTAGCCTGCACTGGCTGTAGCTGAATAGTTTCCCTTTACTAACTTACTTAGGCCCACCGCTCCTTTGGAAGCATAGGTCATCGATGACTCCTCTCTGTCGCATGCAGTCTTTTCCAGCTCGTTCCACCCCAATGCCGGTTCTCCTTGTATCTGCCTCAAGCACCCGCCTCCGGGTTTTTCTAGTTTCCCTTTAGCCTGCTTTTACCTTCATTCCGAGTACCTCTCAGGCCTTGGGGCCTTGGAGAGATGGAGATGCTGAGGGGCTTTTGAAGCTAGAGAAGGTCCACGCCCTCTTGCCTGCTCCTATTAGTACGAACATTTGAAACAGCATTTTAGGGGCCATTGTGCGGCCACGCCTCCATATGTCCTCTCTCTGTGTTAATAACGTGCTCACACTGCGTATGAATATTATGTAAAATTAGCTCAATTATATTTGACAGCTCATTACCATACACATTGACCAGGCCCCCCCCTGTCTTTCCTCAGTAGTAATTCTTACCTTCTTCCGTCGCTCGAGGTGAATAATGATTAACATAATTATAGAGCACATTTTTTGGAAGAGGCACTTGCCAGTTTGTCTCTGTCCATGAGCCTTCTCTGTTCCCCTTTTAATGTAAATCCTTCATTTAGATGTGTATCAGAGGGTATTCAGGGGAGTTAGAGCGAAACAGTGCTCTATTAAGTTTGATTAATTCAATTAAAGAGATATTGCATACTGATTTTTTCCCACTAGTTATTAATGACCTTTTCCCTACGTGGTGATTATGGGATTTGCTGCAGCACTTTAATTCCAAAGTTTAAAACTTTGTTATACTAGCTATGGCTTTTAGAATACTTAATGCTGGTTGTGGCCCATTTGTAGGAGAACGAATTTGGCGTCTCAACTGACCAGCAGCAGACAGAACATCAGGTTGAAGCATTATTATTGGTGTTACCATTCTGGAGTTGTGTGATCGAACAGTGACAATCACACATTTTGTCTACAAACCCCTAACAGCTGGAACATCTAACTGCTGGTTTGCAATCAAAGCTTAAAACATGAGTCTGGGTTTTATTGGTCTTTTTGCCCGTAATCCGCTTTTCCAGCTGTCCTTTTACCTTACCATTTGCTTTGGAAAATCAAGGCCTCTGTCTGTTGACTGAAGTTTACGGAAAACACATCTCTAAAAATGATTTGAATAAAGTCAGCCGGATCGATTGGTACTGGTCCTTGTCTTCTTTCTGAACCTAAAAAGGCCATCACATAAAAACTATCCATGACGCAGTAAATTGGTTCAAGTTGACCTTTAACACTGAAAAAACGCTGGAGTCCTACGCGACGATGGATCTTTTTAACTGTGAGGGATTTGAACGTCACTATATCCAGGTCCGGTGCGTATCCATCCCTCACATGGACAGCACTGTCATTGGGCCAGATGAAGACTGAACCGCATGGTTCCAGTAGGAGGCACAACTTCCTCCTGCTCCGTTCATCCAGACCCCATCCAGATCAATCCATAACAAGGCCCACCTGATCCGTCTCACACCTTCAACTACCTCGCACCATTAATACAAAGTACGACTGATACCCTGTCTGACTGACATACCCGGGAGAGATAGAGGAGTAAAGCAGACAAGACATTTGCTCACTGTAAGGTAATCTGTGTCATTGGTTTTGGTGTGGTCACCTGAAACACAGAAGAGAGAAGAGATCCTAACCACACTTTGAATGTTCAAATTCCCCTCTGGTATCACAATTTAATTGACCCCGATTCTCACTGAGGCATTTTCTGCCTTCTGAGGGAAACAAAGGAGGTAAACAGGAGCCTGCAGCATTATCCAATCAGCATTGATTTCATCAATAACAAGTAAGCATGGGTTCATAGCCAATGCATGGTCAGCAGTTATTTTATGCACAATAACACTTCCCCCTTACATTTGTAAGACATTTATTTCTGTGTTGAGAATATTTGGCCTTCGGGAGACACTGATTGTATTGTAATTGTATTCTCTTATTAGATTTCCTACTACCTGGAAATGTATTTTTTTCTCCAGTATTAATGGCTAATAATGAAATGTAATAACTTATGACTGTAGAGGAAAGAGTGATAAAAGTAGTCTGGCAGCAGTGTAATCCTGTTCAGACCGTGCACCATTACCAGACAAATTGGGGCCTGCTTCCCGGTTTGCATTTCCAGTCTGCTGCCTCCATTCCAGTGTTATACAGGCATCTGATTTCATGGGTTTCAGGGAACGGGTTGACTTAATGCAGAGGGGAACTCTGCATGAGCCCTCCAGCTGTGCAACTCTTAAATGCAGTTTAGTCATGCCAGACAAAATGTTGTGTTCCAGGCCCTGTCCCGATGACAACTCTCTCTGCGTCTTGTGAAATACGGTTTAGTGAGGGGTGGAGGGAAAAGTGAGGCTAGAGGGTCAACCATTGGTTAAGATGTCCCAGTCAAAATGTTTTTTTGTTTCTTCAAGTCAGACACCAAACAACTTGAAGATACTGTGGAAAATGACACGAGGAGGAATAATCAAACGAGGTTCAAATGCTTTTTCGTTTCATTGACCCTTGATGTAACAAGGTCAAAAATGAAGATGTTTTTTTCTTCTTCTATGGTACTCAAGCTTAGATAGCTAGAGCAGTTGTTCAAGCTCTCGTTTCATCTTCAAACATTATAATTACTTTGGTACGCTTGAAGATAAAAATTAGAGGGAAAATAACTGAATATTGTTTTAATTGCAGTGTCAACTGTTACTCATCATCTCACCATCTGATGATGTATCTTCCTGTATTTATGCCCAAGTCAGTGGCTTGCAATCCGTGTAGGCCGATTATTTACCCAAAGAGAGTAATGAATCGGTGAACTGTGTAATTGCGTCGCGTACAATACAGGTCACTTTCATTAGCAACCTCTGGGATGTGTGTCACTGTGCAGTGGCTGCTCCCTGCTGATGAATTCTGGGAGAGATGTAATTTATTAGATCAAGTGGTGGGATCACTTTTTATGGCCCCTGGTGTGCAGGTTTAGACTGTCACTTCATTATGATCCTTTATGTCAGGCTATGGTTATCAAGAAGCAGGAACATTACGTTTCATGCAAATGACCCCCTCTAATGACCACATAAGGGGTTTTTAAACTCTGTTTAGGAAATTATTAGAATAAAGAGATGGACATTTTAATGACACACGTTTTCACATGGCACAATAATGCATGGAACCATTCCCCAAATCATTGTGAAGGAGATATACTATGGAACATGGCCAAATCATTTCTCAGAGTTTTTCCCTATGGGAAATGCATGGGACAAAATGGCTTCCTGACCCAATGGGATCATACGTCTAGCCTCAGCTTTAAAGCGTATAAGTGATGTTTATGTCTTGGAGAAAAGAGAAATATTCCATTTTTGGGGAGTGCAATAAAACAGCTGTTCCTGTGTATGCCAACACACTAATGATGACCCTTCTCCCCCCTTCTCTCTCTCTCTCTCTTCTCTTTCTCTAACAGGAAACAGCTGGGGCAGTAGACTTGATTTATCTATAAAGGTATAGGTGTTGGATTTTACTATGATGTGCCTTCGTCAGATGCCATGGCATCTGCAGGGTCCCCATTGCTATCCAACCAGTGTTTTCTCCCTTTAATTTTACTTGCTACTAGCTGTACAAGTTAACATTACACATCAGGCAAACACCCCCTCTCTACAACAATGTTCTCTATTTATAATGTTTTTCTGGTCACTGGAGGCAATCTTTCCAGGACTACACAATGTAATTTAAACAAATTAATTCCAGGACAGTTTCGTCCACAAAGGTTACCCGAAACATATATCACACATTAGCAAACTATGTCCAATACATTAACTCTGCAGAGTGGTGTCTAAATATCAGCGACCGCCATTCTGACCAGTCACTATAATGACTTCTGGATGGAAAGAATTAATGGACTGAGAGGCTGCAGCTGGTGTTGGTGTTTCTGTCACCGAGTGTTTATTAGTATGTGTTGGAGCTTCGTTATTTCCATTTATAATGTCTTGGAATCAATTGTCTATGTCATGATCTTACACTAGAGGAATGACGGTGACAATCACTTTTCATTTTTTATGTCTTCCGCTAAGGAAAACAAAGCTGGGGAAAAACAGTGGCAGATGACTGTTACAGCATAGGGTTATAAAAAAGTAATGGAGAAACAGTTGTTTGATTACCAGGCTCTCTGGGTCACTGGATGCTTCTGACCCATTTAGCTTGCAGTAATAGTCTCCCTTGTCCCCTTGGGGGGCCAGTGCTGGAGCTTGGGAGAGGGATGCCACAGAACACTGACTTATATACACTGAACAAAAATATAAAACACAGTATGTAAAGGTCCCATGTTTCAAGAGCTGAAATTTAAAAAAAATCCCAGAAATGTTCCATACGCACAAAAAGCTTATTTCTCTAAAATGCTGTGCACACATTTGTTTACATCCCTGTTAGTGAGCATTTATCTTTTGCCAAGATAATCCTTCAACCTGGCAGGTGTGGCATATGAAGAAGCTGATTTAACAGCATGATCATTACACAGGTGCAACTTGTGCTAGGGACAAAGAAAGGCCAATTTAAAATGTGCACACAACACAAGAACACAGTTTTTTCTACAATAATCTGCCTCGAACGCAGTTTTAAAGTATTTGGCAGTACGTCCAACCGGCTTCACAACCCCAGACCAAGTGTAACCACTCCAGCCCAGGATCTCCACATCCGGCTTCTTCACCTGCTGGATCGTCTGAGATCCAACAATTATTTTTACAAGCATTTTGAGAAATTCCAAAATATGTGTATCCTACTATCCTAAATACAATATGATAATACAATGTGAAAGTATATTCTTGACATCTAGCAAGTACCATATTCGACACTCTATTCCATGCTTCACTGGTTGTACGAATTAGAATAGCACATTTATTCAGTTAATATTCTTATGATCAAATAAATAGTGTGAAAAAAGTGTATATTGGATCTGCACCGGTGGCTGTTCAATCTCACAAGAAAAGGTTGATTGAGACAGAAAATGAATACCATTTTACATCATCAACTCTCAAATAAAATGGATAGCAATAAAGGCATCATGCACATGCATCTAAGTTAACAATTAACCCAAATGAGCTCCCTGTATTGCCACTTCATAATAGTAAATTGGGATAATTGACACTGGTATTAATATTAGTTTTACACACACACGCGCGCACGCACGCACGGATGGACGGGCGGGCGGGCAGGCAGGCACACAAACCTCTGCCCGCTTCCTCATTGTCTTTTAGCCTCCATTGTCTCTCCTCCACCCCCTGCTCTTCTTTCAGCTGATACATATTCAACCGCACTAAAACACCTACCAAATGTCTGTGGGATTAAAGAGTACTCCTCCAATTGTCTGTCAGCTTTCCCTCTGAATCTACTGTCGCCATGGTGTTGCCGTGGCAGCACCAGACTGTGGCCTAAGGCGATAGTGATTTGACAGTGCATGAGTATGTGAATGCATGTGAGTCAAGGATGCATTGACAGGTGAGAGGAAGCGGTAGGTATCTCTCCACTACAGTGGTTTCCTTGGGGTGTCTGTAAGAAGTGAAGTTTACTGCAGTGGAATAGAAGACCTAACTTTTTTATCCACTCATGAAAGACAGTGGAATGTTTACTTATCTAGATTGGAATGTTGACTTATCTAGTGGATTTAACTGTTGAAATTTTCGCTAGCAGCCTGCTGGCGCCCACAGCACAAGAACATGGATTTTGATAAGCATGTAATCTTCTGACTCAACTAAATGTTTTCCTCAGCAAGGCAGGTTAGTGCAACTCTCAATGGTACAGCAAGTGTGTTCCATGTGGGATTTTAACACGCAAGCCTTTGGTTTGAGTCTCTACACCAAAAAATCTGTGTCTGTGTCTCCCTCTACCCCACACACTCACTGGGGCCCCAGAACATGTTTTAATAATGATTGGTAGTATTCATCAGCAGCTGTTTTGTTGCACAAATTCCCTTGGCGTGAAACTGACAAGGTGACATCTTAGCAGAATGTCTTTGTTAGTAATGGTAACAAGGTTGGCCTAATGTGTCTTGAAAGTATGAACAGTAGGATTTATAGAGAACAGTAATATATACTGAAAGAAAATTAACAAAACATCAAATCAAATCAAATCAAATTTTATTTGTCACATACACATGGTTAGCAGATGTTAATGCGAGTGTAGCGAAATGCTTGTGCTTCTAGTTCCGACAATGCAGTAATAACCAACAAGTAATCTAACCTAACAATTCCACAACTACTACCTTATACACACAAGTGTAAAGGGATAAAGAATATGTACATAAAGATATATGAATGAGTGATGGTACAGAACGGCATAGGCAAGATGCAGTAGATGGTATAGAGTACAGTATATACATATGAGGTGAGTACTGTAGGGTATGTAAACATAAAGTGGCATAGTTTAAAGTGGCTAGTGATACATGTATTACATAAAGATGGCAAGATGCAGTAGATGATATAGAGTACAGTATATGCATATACATATGAGATGGGTAATGTAGGGTATGTAAACATTATATTAAGTGGCATTGTTTAAAGTGGCTAGTGGTACATTTTTACATAATTTCCATCAATTCCCATTTTTAAAGTGGCTGGAGTTGAGTCAGCGGCCGCTAAATGTTGGCAGCGGCCGCTAAATGTTAGTGGTGGCTGTTTAACAGTCTGATGGCCTTGAGATAGAAGCTGTTTTTCAGTCTCTCGGTCCCTGCTTTGATGCACCTGTACTGACCTCGCCTTCTGGATGATAGCGGGGTGAACAGGCAGTGGCTTGGGTGGTTGTTGTCCTTGATGATCTTTATGGCCTTCCTGTGACATCGGGTGGTGTAGGTGTCCTGGAGGGCAGGTAGTTTGCCCCCGGTGATGCGTTCTGCAGACCTCACTACCCTCTGGAGAGCCTTACGGTTGTGGGCGGAGGAGTTGCCGTACCAGGCGGTGATACAGCCCGACAGGATGCTCTCGATTGTGCATCTGTAGAAGTTTGTGAGTGCTTTTGGTGACAAGCCGAATTTCTTCAGCCTCCTGAGGTTGAAGAGGCGCTGCTGCGCCTTCTTCACAACGCTGTCTGTGTGGGTGGACCAATTCAGTTTGTCCGTGATGTGTACACCGAGGAACTTAAAACTTTCCACCTTCTCCACTACTGACCCGTCGATGTGGATAGGGGGGTGCTCCCTCTGCTGTTTCCTGAAGTCCACAATCATCTCCTTTGTTTTGTTGACGTTGAGTGTGAGGTTATTTTCCTGACACCACACTCCGAGGGCCCTCACCTCCTCCCTGTAGGCCGTCTCGTTGTTGTTGGTAATCAAGCCTACCACTGTAGTGTCATCCGCAAACTTGATGATTGAGTTGGAGGCGTGCATGGCCACGCAGTCGTGGGTGAACAGGGAGTACAGGAGAGGGCTCAGAACGCACCCTTGTGGGGCCCCAGTGTTGAGGATCAGCGGGGTGGAGATGTTGTTACCTACCCTCACCACCTGGGGGCGGCCCGTCAGGAGGTCCAGGACCCAGTTGCACAGGGCGGGGTCGAGACCCAGGGTCTCGAGCTTGATGACGAGTTTGGAGGGTACTATGGTGTTAAATGCTGAGCTGTAGTCGATGAACAGCATTCTCACATAGGTATTCCTCTTGTCCAGATGGGTTAGGGCAGTGTGCAGTGTGGTTGCGATTGCGTCGTCTGTGGACCTATTGGGTCGGTAAGCAAATTGGAGTGGGTCTAGGGTGTCCGGTAGGGTGGAGGTGATATGGTCCTTGACTAGTCTCTCAAAGCACTTCATGATGACGGAAGTGAGTGCTACGGGGCGGTAGTCGTTTAGCTCAGTTACCTTAGCTTTCTTGGGAACAGGAACAATGGTGGCCCTCTTGAAGCATGTGGGAACAGCAGACTGGGATAAGGATTGATTGAATATGTCCGTAAACACACCAGCCAGCTGGTCTGCGCATGCTCTGAGGACGCGGCTGGGAATGCCGTCTGGGCCTGCAGCCTTGCGAGGGTTAACACGTTTAAATGTTTTACTCACCTCGGCTGCAGTGAAGGAGAGCCCGCAGGTTTTGGTAGCGGGCCGTGTCAGTGGCACTGTATTGTCCTCAAAGCGAGCAAAAAAGTGATTTAGCCTGTCTGGGAGCAAGACATCCTGGTCCGTGACGAGGCTGGTTTTCTTTTTGTAATCCGTGATTGACTGTAGACCCTGCCACATACCTCTTGTGTCTGAGCTGTTGAATTGCGACTCTATTTTGTCTCTTTACTGGGACTTAGCCTGTTTGATTGCCTTGCGGAGAGAATAGCTACACTGTTTGTTTTCGGTCAAGTTTCCGGTCACCTTGCCCTGGTTAAAAGCAGTGGTTCGCGCTTTCAGTTTCACGCGAATGCTGCCGTCAATCCACGGTTTCTGGTTTGGGAATGTTTTAATCGTTGCTGTGGGTACGAAATCGTCAATGCACTTCCTAATGAACTCGCTCACCGAATCAGCATATTCGTCAATGTTGTTGTTGGACGCAATGCGGAACATATTCCAATCCGCGTGATCGAAGCAGTCTTGAAGCGTGGAATCAGATTGGTCGGACCAGCGTTGAACAGACCTGAGCGCGGGAGCTTGTTGTTTTAGTTTCTGTTTGTAGGCTGGAATCAACAAAATGGAGTCGTGGTCAGCTTTTCCGAAAGGAGGGCGGGGGAGGGCCTTATATGCGTCGCGGAAGTTAGTATAACAATGATCCAAGGTTTTACCAGCCCTGGTAGCACAATCGATATGCTGATAGAATTTAGGGAGTTTTGTTTTTAGATTAGCCTTGTTAAAATCCCCAGCTACGATGAATGCAGCCTCAGGGTGTGTGGTTTCCAGTTTACAAAGAGTCAGATAAAGTTCGTTCAGGGCCATCGATGTGTCTGCTTGGGGGGGAATATATACGGCTGTGATTATAATCGAAGAGAATTCCCTTGGTAGATAATGCGGTCGACATTTGATTGTGAGGAGTTCTAGATCAGGTGAACAGAATGACTTGAGTTCCTGTATGTTGTTATGATCACACCACGTCTCGTTAATCATAAGGCATACACCCCCGCCCCTCTTCTTACCAGAAAGATGTATGTTTCTGTCGGCGCGATGCGTGAAGAAACCAGCTGGCTGCAACGACTCCGTTAGCGTCTCTTGAGTTAGCCATGTTTCCGTGAAGCAGAGAACGTTGCAATCCCTGATGTCTCTCTGGAATGTTACCCGTGCTCGGATTTCATCAACCTTATTGTCAAGAGACTGGACATTGGCGAGTAGTATGCTAGGGAGTGGAGCGCGATGTGCCCGTCTCCGAAGCCTGACCAGGAGACCGCTACGTTTGCCCCTTTTACGGCGTCGCATAGGGTCGCCGGCTGGGATCAGATCCATTGTATTGGGTGGAAGGCAAAACACTGGATCTGTTTCGGGAAAGTCATATTCCTGGTAGGAACGATGGTGAGTTGACGTTAATCGTATATTCAGTAGTTCCTCCCGACTGTATGTAATGAAACCTAAGATTACCTGGGGTACCAATGTAAGGAATAACACATAAAAAAACAAAATACTGCATATTTTCCAAGGAACGCGAAGCGAGGCGGCCATCTTGGTCGGCGCCGGAAGTTTCTAAACATGCAACAATTTCTAAGATTTTACTGAGTTACAGTTCATATAAGGACATCAGTCAACTGAAGTAAATTCTTTAGGCTCTAATTTATGGATTTCACATGACTGGGAATACAGATATGCATCTGTTGGTCACAGATACCTTAAAAAAAAGGTAGGGGCGTGGATCAGAAAACCAGTCAGGATCTGATGTGACCACCGTTTGCCTCCTGCAGCGCGACACATCTCCTTCGCATAGAGTTGATCAGGTTGTTGATTGTGGCCTGTGGAATGTTGTTCCTCTCCTCTTTAATGGCTGTGCAAAGTTGCTGGATATTGGCGGAAACTGGAACACGCTGTCATACACGTCGATCCAGAGCATCCGAAACGTGCTCAATGGGTGACATGTCTGGTGAGTATGCAGGCCATGGAAGAACTGGGACATTTTCAGCTTCCAGGAATTGTGTACAGATCCTTGCGACTTGGGGCTGTGCATTATCATGCTGAAACATGACGTGATGGCGGTGGATGAATGGCACGACAATGGGTCTCAGGATCTCGTCACAGTATCTCTGTTCATTCAAATTGCCATCGATAAAATGCAATTGTGTTCGTTGTCCATATCTTATGCCTGCCCATACCATAACCCCACACCAGCAAACCGCTCCCCACACAACGCAATACACGTGGTATGCGGTTGTGAGGCCGGTTGGACTCACTGCCAAATTCATCCTCTCTCTGCTTACTTCTAACATGTGGGAGTATTTATGATCAACAACCAAGACTTCTCTCCTGTGTTGTATTCATTTTTATGCCGTATGTATCAGTGATGTTACACAATTTAGCCAAATGCTCTCTTTTGTTTTTCTTTTTTAGACTTTTGATTGACATGCCGAGATGATTGTGAGTGAAATAAGAGACAGACATGCAAAACTCAAACATATGCACGAGCCAGGACATTGAGCTATGGAGGATTTACTCTTAAGGTTCAAACCACACATGGATCCCTAGTCACAATGGACGGTAGCATTGTGGTGTTCTGTCTGACTGGCTCCAGTCATGTGTCTAACTTATTAACAGTCGAGAAATGCCTTTGCTCTGCCCCCCCCCCCCCCCCCTCCCCCACTCCCATTTATCAGCCCCTTCATCACTACTGAAACATTGAGGGCTTGACTTCGCAACATCCGACATTGTGCTGGAGATCTTCGTTTTCCTCCGTTATCTTCCTCAGTCTAATGCAAGCTGATAAGACCTTAAATAGTGTGGAGGAGATTAAAAGAGAATAAAAAAATGTTATTGTGTCACTAACAGAATTGCCTCTGCCCCACAAGTTGAGTTTGGATAAGCCTCACTATAAATAAGGCCAATAATATGTTCAAACAGTGAATAGTATTACAGATTAAACCAATTGTGACAGAGGGAACTCACTGGCAATACCTCAAGGTTAATATGTTGCAGCCAGGAAGATGATAGTTGCCCATTGCATTAGCCATTTGAGCATGTTATATCTTTGAGAATTTAGACTGGGCAATTACTTTCAAATGTGCAACATTTATTAATGCATTAAACATATTCAACTAGTGTTAATCAACACACAATTTGGAGGCAAATGCAATGTAATTTATTTGCACCAGCATGAATACAAAAATCGAATAGCCTTAAATGGATACTTTGAGCTTTTGGCAATGAAGCCCTTTATATACTTCCCCAGCAGTCAGAAAAACTTGTGGAGACCATTTGTATGTCTCGCGGTGCGGTTTTGAAGGAAGCTGCTAATTAGTGTTAGCGCAATTGGCTCGCAAAACTACCTCTAACTTCCTTCATACTGGATGTAGAGACATACAAATGGTATCCATGAGTTCATCTGACTCTGGGGAAGTATATAAAGGGCTTCATTGCCAAAATCCTGAATGAACCCTTTAATAGAGGAACACACTCGTAACCATTTTGTCCCTGTTCAAGGCTATGCATGCCATCAGGAAATGATAACAATGAAATAATATGACTAGTCAGGCTCAAGTGTTTGAGCAGCAGCGTTGTAATAACATTCTAATATCAATTTCAACAGCACATGACCTTGAATGGGCTTTACTTGTTGGACTCTGTATACTCTGAGGACAATAAAGACATTGACCGTGAGTGTATATTCATAAATACTAGTGAGTAATAGTTCAAATGAGATACAAACTAGAAGAGTTTTGTGCTCCATACTGCGTATTCTGCCAGATGGACTGATGTGTTGGTTATGTCTCCAAGTTAAAACAAAGAGGCCAAAAGAGTCTGGTCAAATGACACCTGACATGAGCAGTATAGGCATTCTAATAGACACCAATCTCAGATAATCTTCCTTGTAATAGACACCAATCTCTGATAATCTCAACTTTAGGTTCACATTCATTTGCTATGAGTTGCCCACCACAGATAATTGTCTCACATTCCGTTTGAAGAGAATTCCTGAAGTTGATTTCTTGTTCTGGCATGAGGCAATAAAGCAAGCTGAGGCTAGTTCACTTTTCTTCTCTCCCTGTCATGGTTTCACCTGACATTGGATTGCACTGGGCTAAAATGGCAGGCATTAGATTCTCCCCACCTCGCAAACTTCCGAAAACACCTTTTTCACAGTGTGCTGATGGGAAGTGAGAATAATGTGAGAATAATGCCCTATCTAACCAACACGATATTAAAAGAGCTGACAGATGGAAGGCCAAGGGTAAAAATGTAGACTGAAAAGAGAAAATCTACTTGCTCAGGCCTGGGCATCAGTGTTGCCAATAGGAAAAATGCCTGATGTTACCTTAGAAACGGATTGAACATTAGACAGAGAAAGATGATGGGAAGCATTAAAATGTAGGGGCAGTGGCTCATTAGAATATTTTGGGGTGTGATTTGCTCACAGCTATTTTTGTGCAACCATGAGTGAGATGGTCATTCCAGTTCATCTAATCTGTAGTGTTATGGCATTACTAATTAAAGATGACTATGACAAGTGAATGTGTCTTATGAAAGACTCATGTAGACCTTGTGTCAATTTAGGACTGTTGTGTAAATCAATTCTCTCCTCGGGGACCCCCAGCTGTTCCAGAGCTAGCACAGCTAACTTGTCAATCAACACAATTATCAAACCCATGGAATTGTAACAATATAATATGGCTAACCATAAAAATGAACCCTGTATGATTCTTCAAAAGGTTATTTATAGAACCTTTGAGATTGAGAAAGAGTTTTATAGAACCATTCTTCACCAAAAAGGGTTGTAGCCATAGCGGAACCCTTTTTGGTGTTATATAGAACCTTTTTGAAATATTGATTTATGGAACCTTAGGAAAGTTTTTTTTATAGTACCATAAAGGTTTCATTTAGAAATATATGAGCATGGTTCTTTATAGAACCTTCATAAATGGGTTCTATATAGCATCAAAAATGGTTATGCTATGGTTACAAGTAAAATAATCCCTATTTGGCACTATATAGAAACAGGTGCGGAGCTAGGGTCTCAGTACAGGGGCGGTCTTGAGGAGCCCTTCTGACCAAATCATTTAAAAAAAGGGATAGCTGATATGGCCTATCATAAACACAAATCAGGCATCGTCACATATGTTTCAGCACCAGGGACAGCACATGCCGCTCTACAACGCACAGTGGTAGTCAGCACCATGGACAGCAACACCCAAGCGGAGATGAATCAAAACCATTAATCGCAGTGCATGAAGCGCTTGTTTAGCAGACAGACAGAGAAAGGTCTACATTCAGATCTACATTCAAAGATAAAGTAGAAACGGCAGTCTACAACTTCAAAACAGGCACAGCAGGCTGGCAGTGTCTCACATGCACGCACACACAGGCACACACACACACACACACACACACACACACACACACACACACACACGGCCTGCCTATAGGTGCCGAGAGGTGATAAGCAAGAGGGCATGTAATAACATTCTGACTGATTTCATCTTAACCAAAAATGATGTTTCACTCACCATATTGTCTTTTTCTCAGCTGATGTAGCCATTTTGCATTCCATCAAACAAAATAATAATCCCGACATGCGAACGAACTATGTAGAGATCAAGGTCCCGTTTTAACCGTCATCCCTCTCTTCTTCGTGTTGACAAGCCAACTACTTTGTCTTTGTGAATGTCAATGTCCCGCTCAATAGAAAGTAAAGTTAGGATGGATAGTCTGTCCTCATTCATGCACGCAAATAGCTCTTCGCTCGGAACTGGCACTGCTGATGGGAGTGATTGTGTAGATTCTATGGAGAATGGTCAGATTTCGATATGCTCGGTGCATGTTATTGGCAATGAGGAATGTTACGACTGAGTCCGAGTTGAGAGCCATGGCTAACTCAGAATACATTGTGCGGAAAGAGAGGAACTCATCCACAACTTCCTCAGGCTTGGAAATGTCTTCTGAGTAGAAATGTGCGAGCTCAAGCATGTTATTTTCTGCATCAGGACATTCAAAGTGCTTTGGGTTGAGCACAGAGAACAGTCATGCCATTTCTATGAAGTCGGCAAATCGATTCTCAAACTGCCACACAAAAACATTGAGTATGTAATTGTATACATCAGCTATAAAGCACCTTCTGCTTTCCGGAATTGGGTCATCCTCTGTGTCCTCGTCATGAAACCTCTTCCTTTTGCGAGCTATCTCCTCTATATACTCAGTTGTGTTGTTTTGTCGGGCCATCTCTTTAGCAGTGTTCTTCATCTTGTCATAGGCCTCATCTGTGCGCATCTGTCTGATCTCAGCCATGCAGCAGTCAGTTGGATCCACTGCAGTGTTTACATCTATTGAATCCTTTTGCAGATAGATAGAAAGGATGTAAACTCAAATGTGCTCCTTTTTGAGAGCAGGCCATCAGCTTCAGAGGCCATCTTTGGTGTAGTATGGTTAGGAGCCCAGGCAGGCTCTGTATAGCCAAAGATGTTAATAAACTAACCCAAGATAGACCACAGCCTGTCGTTTCCAATGGGAACAAATGAGTCATAGTGGGCAGAACAAGCAAGGAGGGGGTGGAGCCAAGCACAAGCTAGCGAGATCCACATAGCACGTTCTAGCATGTTTTTTCGTTAGGGAACGCCTACTCTGTGAAGTGTGATTGTGCAATAACTCAATTCGCCCTTGCACTCCTTCTAAACAATGTAGTTTTGAGAAACTTTGGCAAAGGGTAAAGTCTAAAAAACGTAGTCCACTCAGATTCTAGTTTTGGGAACAGAAAACTGTATTGAGATCAAATGTTTAACCGATAAGAACATTTGTAGAATTTTGGCCAAAATCCATCTCGCTCCATCATCTCCCACTACCGGCCACTGGGCTTCATCTCACCACCATATTTGGTAGTGAGTGGAAACGCCAAGATACTTCACATTTGTACATCTGGTGATGGATAAATGTTGTTCTATTTGTGGTATAACTGCGTCTGTGGCCTGTTTCCTGTAGGCCCCGCTTGTGTCTGACAGGCTCTTCAGCGTGAGAATGGGGATCGAATACGTAACCTGCTGATCCAGAGTCATGGGATTACGCCCATCCACCACCCGTGCCCACAACGCCCTAGCAAAACCCAAGATTACTTGATGGTAATAGTGCTCACTATTTCCCCTAGTGGACGGTTTTCGACTTCAATCTTGAATGACCTAACTGTTTAAACCTTGGTAGGCTAGAAGTAAAAAAGCAGTACAGGGCCTCCAGTGTACCAAAAAAATTACATTTGCACTACAAACGGAACATGCAGCACCATTAGAATTAAATTGAGGTTGTGTGCTACAGAAGTGCACATAAACTAAGCAAAAAAAGAAACTTCCCTTTTTCAGGACCCTGTCCTTCAAAGATAATTCGTAAAAATCCAAATAACTTCACAGATCTTCATTGTAAAGGGCTTAAACACTGTTTCCCATACTTTTAATTAATGAACATGCACCTGTGGAACGGTCATTAAGACACTAACAGCTTACAGACGGTAGGCAATTAAGGTCACAGTTATGGAAACTTAGGACACTAAAGAGGCCTTTCTACTGACTCCGAAAAACACCAAAAGAAAGATGCCCAGGGTCCCTGCTCATCTGCGTGAACGTGCCTTAGGCATGCTGCAAGGAGGCATAAGGATTGCAGATGTTGTAATGTCCGTACTGTGAGACACCAAAAACAGCGCTACAGGGAGACAGGACAGACAGCTGATTGTCCTCGCAGTGGCAGACCACGTGTAACAACACCTGCACGGGATCGGTACATCCGAACATCACACCTGCGGGACAGGTACAGGATGGCAACAACAACTGCCTGAGTTACACCAGGAACGCACAATCCCTCCATCAGTGCTCAGACTGTCCGCAATAGGCTGAGAGAGGCTGGACTGAGGACTTATAGGCCTGCTGTAAGGCAGGTCCTCACCAGATATCATAGGCAAAAACGTCACCTATGGGCACAAACCCACCGTCGCTGGACCAGACAGGACTGGCAAAAAGTGCTCTTAACTGACGAGTCACGGTTTTGTCTCACCAGGGGTGATGGTCGGATTTGCGTTTATCGTCGAAGGAATGAGTGTTACACCGAGGCCTGTACTCTGGAGTGGGATCAATTTGGAGGTGGAGGGTCCGTCATGGTCTGTGGTCGTGTGTCATAGCATCATCGAACTGAGCTTGTTGTCATTGCAGGCAATCTCAACGCTGTGCATTACAGTGAAGACATACTCCTCCCTCATGTGGTACCCTTCCTGCAGGCTCATCCTGACATGACCCTCCAGCATGACAATGTCACCAGCCATACTGCTTGTTCTGTGCGTGATTTCCTGCAAGACAGGAATTTCAGTGTTCTGCCATGGCCAGCGAAGAGCCCGGATCTTTTGTTATGTTCATACAAATATTTACACATGTTAAGTTCGCTGAAAATAAACGCAGTTGACAGTGAGATGACGTTTATTCTTTTGCTGAGTTTAGAAAGCCTTGTTCGAACAGTTATTTTTTACTCTAGCCATGCAGTCCCGTTAAGTGTCCAGACATTGTTCTTACCTCATCATAGGCTTGCCCTCTCCTAAGATTCACATTGAGACCAAGATCAAGGGTGAGTGTGTTTATAAGCGGATTATAAAAGGACACCGCCATCTGGTAACTCTTCAAATTTCAGAAAGCACTCAATGTTATCCTCCTCCACCTCCTCACTACCAGTGCAGGTGCTTGAAGTGCTTCCTTCCAGTTGCTGGTGGTCCGCCTCCTCCTCTTGTGTTTTTGTTTCCATGGCCATGGCCACGGGCGTGGAGGCCATGCTTCCGTCTACACTGTTCTCATTAGCCCCTGTCAGGCTAGCGCTAGCAACAGCAGCAGTTGTTGGATTATCCATCCGAGGTTGTCTTGTTGCAAGGACGATGAGGAGGAGAAGTAGGTTCTATGTGGAACACAGGATGTAATTAAACTTTTCTTATTCTCTCGCTCCTCGCGTTTTAGCACACCCCGACTTGTACTTTCTATCAAGTTTTCTCCTGAATGTCACTTAGCTAGCTAGACATGACCTGACGTGACGTGACGACGTTGAGCTCGTACAGTCAATAAAACATGACAAGCATTCTTTATTGAAAAAAATGTACGATGAACAATGAAAGGTCTTGGCTAAAAACTATTTGTTTTCATTTAATTTTCATGTTAATTTTGGTACTGTATGAAGTAGGCTATAAGATACCCCCCCAAAAATATACTAACAAATTACTGAATAAATTAATTAATAGATACAATTTTTTGGTACATCATCATTGACAAATGTTTTTCATTTAAAATCTTCACTAACAGGTGTCTCCTTACGGGGCCCTGGGGTGGGCTCTAGGTGTGTGGGCCCTGCGGTGGTCACCCCATGCCCCCCTAGCTCCGCTTCTGTATAGAACTTTTTGTTTTTAGTGTGTACAGAAGCAATATATGCTATAGAAGCAACGGTAACCATTGGGAAGAAGAGGGAAGGAGAGAAATGAGAATGAGAGAGGTCCCCTATCGCGTTCAAATCCAACAGAATAACCTGCAGCTGGCCTTGTGAAAAAAAAACCCACGAACATTCATCGCATGAAGCTGAATCCTGGGGAATAGGGAGTATCACTTAGGTCTTATTATGTGGGGGATTGAGCCCCAGCTCAAATGTTCACAGAGCCCATACAATGTGAAGGGTTCGGGTTATCATGTAAGCCATCCGTTAAGTAAAGCTGAGCGAGGGAGGCCTTGTTGGGCCTGGGAGGTTGTCATCCTTTAGATGGGTTTGAAATACACAGGGGGAGAGCGAGATGGGGAGTTTAACTGTAAGCGCAAAAACTTTTCTCCTGATGTTTTATTTATCTTTTACCCAGAACAGAGGAGAAAAAGGGGTACTAGGCAAAAATATGTGTAAGGGGTCAAATAGTTCCTCGAAGAACAACTGCCGTTGTCAATTTTATTGCGTAAAAACAAATTGTTAAAAAGGAAATGTACGAAAGTCCTTATTACTACTTTACTGCTGCCCTTTTAACTTCAAATGAGGATGCAACGTCTCTCATCTCCATAGCTGTTATTAAGCTTCCCCCTGATTTGAACAGATTAACAAGCACCACTCAATATCAAAAGCGTCTGTTGTTTGTTGACAAATGTTTATCCAATGGCCACTTCACATTTTCCCAGTAAGGGAAGGCCATCATCATCAGGTCAATTTGTTGTGACACAACCAAGGGAACAATCAGGGATATTGAAATGGCGCGTTGAAGTACTCGTCTTCATTTTTTTGCCTCGAAAAAAGGTGAAAGAGCACTGCCAAAATATATTTAGCAATCACAACACAAAACACAACCACCATGGCTTAGTCCTCAGCTTTACAAACGTTTGAACTTTAAACGTTTGACTAACTTTAACATTTGGATTAATGGTTCCGCTAAAATGCACAAAATGACCATATTGCTCACAATATGGGCCAAAGTAATCACGGACCACTGAGCTTCAATCCATTGTGTAAACCAATGTTCATTGTGATATCATAAACAATTATTTTTAAGTTTCAGGGTCAATAAGCACTGTCAAAATCCTGCTGTGACTTTATCAAAATAATCTAAAGGGGAGTAGTTTACAAGTCTGCGACTTGAGCCCAAAGTATAAAGTTAAGGATAAATATGCTAATATTAAGAATTTAAAAAATACTTTCTAGTCTTTTCTTTGCTTGACACAATAAAGGTATGCAAGGTCACTTGCCTCCCATATTAAATAAGCTTTGAGGCAATTTTATAGCTGCTATTGTTCCTGGCATGTCCTCTGTTTTCTTTCTTGATTGCCTGTGAATGGATACAGAGATATCCACCACAAGAGTCTGACAATAATTAACCACCATTCACAGCTCTGGCAAAGGATTTCATATGATGAAAACATCATGAATTAGGCAGAGACTGCAGCCTTGCAGCTCTTGTAATCTTCTGCGATTGTGTCTGTTAATGTAAATTGCAATTCTGAGCAGGACAGACCGTCCCCAAACCAAAGTGCACGCACGCCCATACTGTCGCATCGCTTTAGTGACGGAGTATCTTTGACTGCTCGTTCATGCTGCCATCTCGGAGGAGAGAGAATCAGTCTCCTGTTATTTTTTTCTACTCCCCCGCCATCTGGAATGTGAATAGTCAGACCCACCTGGACTGGGAAGTGACAGAAGTCCTCAGTGAAAAGTGTGTCTGATGAAAAAACATGGAGAGAGGAAAAGAGAAAAAAGAACACAGAGAGAGGGAAAAAGAGATGGGGGGGGGGGGGGGGGGGAAGAGAGAAATGTGAATGTTGTCCAGATGCTGCATCTAACTAGGTTCCCTGTCTTGTGGATGTCCCCGCTCCCTCATTCTCTCTCCCAGTGACAGGCACAATTTGAAAATGACTCAAAATGTTCGACCAAGTACAGGATGGCCTGTCTCCATGTGTCCGTGTTTAACCCTACACAGGCCAATCAATCTGTTACATCATGAAAGTGGCCAGAGGTCTCTCTCTCTCTCGGCCAGACTCCACAAACTTGACACTTCACTTTTTGATATTTTCTGAGCACCCGAACCATATGGCTAAAACCTCAATTCACCCACCTGGATATCATCCTGTAAGAGGCTTAGGAATCATGTTATAACCTCTCTCAGCCAAAATAAAGAGGAGGATTAGCTAAATAGAAGTGACTTGGACTCTGGGCATGTTTGGATTAATCTAAAGGTGCAAAAGTTCAGCAAGATGTATTAGAGCCAGGAGTTTTCAGTGCTGCATGGGGTTTAGGCTGGATCTGCTCCAACCTCACTGGCACTCACTACCTGTCGCCTTCAAATGTGCCTGGCCAGCTTTTCCATTCACACCCATGCAAACACTCACTTGGGATTATCCGAACCAGTGTAGAAATGGTAATGAGTTACTTCGGGATTTTGAAAGAACCACAAACCCAGACAGACATCATACATGAATGTTCAGTTACAACAACACTTTTAAGCTGTAGGCTTCACAGAGCACTTGGGAGTAAAAAGGCATTCAAATCTACAAGAGAACATTCACATGAAATGCATTTGTGGTGTGCACTCTGCATCATAAAAAACACTTAGGGCATTTTGGTACTCTTCTTCATCCTGGGGCGAACAGTCTCACATTTTCCCATTGGCATGTTCACCATGGGGAAAGGTTTTCAACTCCCGTTGACTCATCCCTATTAAGGAACAGGGTTGGAAGGTTTTCTCACTGTGTTGAATTGGGAGCTGTAGGGTAAGGTATAAAACAAGCAACTAAGTAAATTGTAACAACTATTGATATAGCAATGTACTTACAGCAGTAAACCAAGAAATGTACCACATATCAATACATGTTTTACCTTATTTGATATAAGCTGTCAGATATCTCTTCCTGTATGATGACGTGGAGCAATAGATTTTTGACTTGAGTTAACATCAAGTTAGAATTGTGATATGAGGTTATGATTCTTTTTTTTTTTAAATGCACAAATAGCTGAAATGTCCTGTGGACGATTAGAACAGCTTTAGTTCTTACAATTTGTGAACTGAAATAGAATGTTTAGTGGCTAATCCATACATAATGAGAAAAAGAATGACTATTACTCCATCAAGACATACAGTGGGGTCAGTAATTATTTACACCTTTGATAAAGATGAGCAATAATGACTGTATAAAATACATGATTTCAATACTGAGCAATATTGTATGCTCCGAAAAATTTACACTAATGCAATTTATGGGGTCAATTACGAGTAATTCAGGATTATCCATAATCATGGTAGCATCCACATTTATGTAGAAGTGTTTAGAAACATATTATATTCTTATTTACAGTAAAAGTGACTCCAAAATGACACAATACATTATATACCATTCATTTCTATTGGGCACAAAATAATCTGAAGCACAACCAAAACAAACTGCAAAAAAGTTTTGAGAAATTGTTTTGACTTGATACAAAATGTATTTATCTGAGTAATTGTATTAGTATACAATAATATCTCTACATATTTTTTTGCATACAATATACAGTTGAAGTCGGACACCTTAGCCAAATACATTTAAACTCAGTTTTTCACAATTCCTGACATTTAATCCTAGTAAAAATTCCCTGTTTTAGGTCAGTTAGGATCACCACTGTATTTTAAGAATGTGAAATGTCAGAATAATAGTAGAGAGAATGATTTATTTCAGCTTTTATTTATTTCATCACATTCCCAGTGGGTCAGAAGTTTACATAAAACTCAATTAGTATTTGGTAGCATTGCCTTTAAATTGTTTAACTTGGGTCAAACGTTTCGGGTAGCCTTCCACAAGCTTCCCACAATAAATTGGGTGAATTTTGGCCCATTCCTCCTGACAGAGCTGGTGTAACTGAGTCAGGTTTGTAGGCATCCTTGCTTGCACACACATTTTCAGTTCTGCCCACAAATGTTCTATAGGATTGAGGTCAGGACATTGTGATGGCCACTCCAATACCTACCTGGACTTTGTTGTCCTTAGCCATTTTGCCACAACTTTGGAAGTATGCTTGAGGTCATTGTCCATTTGGAAGACCCATTTGTGACCAAGCTTTAACTTCCTGACTGATGTCTTGAGATTTTGCTTCAATATATCCACATAATTTTCTTTCCTCATAATGCCATCTATTTTGTGAAGTGCACCAGTCCCTCCTGCAGCAAATAAACCCCCACAACATGATGCTGCCACCCCCGTGCTTCACGGTTGGGATGGTGTTCTTCAGCTTATAAGCCTCTGCCCTTTTCCTCCAAACACAACGATGGTCATTATGGCCAAACAGTTCTACTTTTTGATTCATCAGACCAGAGGACATTTCTCCAAAAAGTACAATATTTGTCCCTATGTGCAGTTGCAAACCGTAGTCTGGCTTTTTTATGTTGGTTTTGAAACAGCGGTTTATCCTTGCGGAGCGGCCTTTCAGGTTGTCGATATAGGACTTGTTTTACTGTGGATATAGATACTTTTGTACCTGTTTCCTCCAGCATCTTCACAAGGTCCTTTGCTGTTGTTCTGGGATTGATTTGCACTTTTCGCACCAAAGTACGTTCATCTCTAGGAGACAGAACGCATCTCCTTCCTGAGTGGTATGACGGCTGTGTGGTCCCATGGTGTTTATACTTACTTACTATTGTTTGTACAGATGAACATGGTACCTTCAGGCGTTTGGAAGTTGCTCCCAAAGATGAACCAGACTTGTGGAGGTCTACAATCTTTTTTCTGAGGTCTTGGCTGATTTCTTTTGATTTTCCCATGATGTCAAGCAAAGAGGCACTGAGTTTGAAGGTAGGCCTTGAAATACATCCACAGGTACACCTCCAATTGACTCAAATGTTGTCAATTATTCTATCAGAAGCTTCAAAATCCATGACATCATTTTCTGGAATTTTCCAAGCTATTTAAAGGCACAGTCAACTTAGTGTATGTAAACTTCTGACCCACTGGAATTGTGATACAGTGAATTCTTAGTGAAATAATCTGTCTGTAAACAATTGTTGGAAAAATCACTTGTGTCATGCACAAAGTAGATGTCCTAAAACTATAGTTTTTTAACAAGAAATTTGTGGAGTGTTTGAAAAACGAGTTTTAATGACTCCAACCTAAGTGTATGTAAACTTCCGACTTCAACTCTAGCTCAGTATTTGAATTATTTATTTTATACAGTCATTATCATCAAAAGGTGTCTAAAATTTCGTACCCCACTGTATATTTTTTCTTCTTAGTGATCAGAGGGAAGCGAGGCCTCAAATGGAATTCATTTCCATAGCGCAGTAAGAAGGTCCAGCATAATCCTCACTCACCTGCCGATATGGTGGCAAAGTGACAGTATCGCGCAGCAGACACATTATTGAGCCAACCCTGGAAAATTGGGTCAATGGCAAATCTATAGAGCTCGAGAAGCAATGAGATTCAGGAGGAAGATGTGAGTGAGCTCTCCTCTCGTCTGGCCTTTTCAATCTCCCCCCTAGCCTCTCTGGTCGACAGGGCTAGGATGGTTTAGTGAGCCTTGAATGAAGATGTAAGCTTATTGATTCATCTAACCACATTACTCTCTCCTCCACTTCAGAATTTATGAGATTCAGCTTCAGCTGGGGTAAAATACCAGCCAAAGATACATTTCAGTGATGGTTATGGTGTTGTGACCAAGGTGAGAGATTACTGTTTTAGCTCAATGCTGTATGGTTCTTAAATGCATGGTACAGTATGGGGACAGAGTGTGGTGTTTCACCTGATGTAAACAGTAAGCGCCATGACATCATTTTCTTTTTAGTTTTGATCAGGTTTCAGATGGCTAAAGGCTATGTGGTAAAGTGATTGGTCTTATCCAGTTTGTGCAGAATCTTGTTAGAAAAATTGTATTTAAATTCACTTTACACGCTAAACACTTGGAGATTTCCCTTTTAAAAAAGTGCCTAGCTTGTCAATCTCACTATTAGTGTCTGCCAATCTGCCCATAGCTAAAGACCATAGGAGACCTGATACAGTAGTTGCCAAACATACAATAAGTGGTAGTAGTCTAAATGGGATCTAATTTGTACTTCCTTTGAGTGAGCTTTTGAATTGCATTTGTGGCTAAGAAGGTAGTTGGTCGAAGCACACATGCAGTAACTGTCAGTTAGATGGATTTGTGCCACTTTCCCAAAGTCCTATGCCAAATCTATAAGCTTGACTATGGCCATGCCTCTAAGAACAAATTCCCTTCATCTGAATATTTCAGGAAATGAGTGAGGTAAGACTGAGCAATTTGTCTAATTGGCTTTGTATATAATTAATCTCATCAAGCTGCGCCAAGAGGTAATGTAGCTTTTCAAATATTAATAATCAACACTGAATATTGCCAGCTTTAAATAAACATACGATTTTGATAACGGAGTTTGCTGATAAGACTCTCAACAGCCCTTCAATCATTCAGAGGGATTTAAAAATACCTCAGTGTGATACACAGTGGGATCAGTTGACTTTGTCATGAGCTGGATGCTGACTTGTAATAATAAGAACTGAAACATGTGTGTCTGTCTGTCTGTGTGTGCAGTTGTGTGTGTGCGTGTGTGTGTGCGCCTGCATGTGTGTGTGATATGAGATTGTGATTGCACAGGCTGTTGTCCAGGGCAGACACTCTTCATCCTCCGGGTCCGTCTGAGGGATTGGATTGTTGGCACTGCATTGATAACATCCAGTAATCAAAAAGCACTATTGACTCAGCCTATATTGCCAGTCATTCACATTGGCAGAAGTCACTGACCACTCTCTGGCCACCTGGGTGTGGTGATGGGTGATAAAAGAGAAAAAGGATGATTAAATGCATACTTCTTTAAAAGGCCTTTTTATTCTGTTTTGACAAACGTCTCAATCGGATCCCTCACAACAACCACTACACGACTGGAAGACCGGTGACCCTTAAGATCACTTATGTTCAATTATAAAAATGGAGCGCACTGTTAAACAATTAATCAGTGGGAGAGTGGCATGAGACGTCAGCTAGACACTAGTAAGGGGAGAGCTGTCAAGGGGGGGGGGGGTCTTCTTGCAGAGGCCAGCAGGGGGCACTGTGACTCCTGACCGTACCATAGTGATGAAATTCAGAGTGCTTGTGTATATGTACATGTTTGGTATTCCGCTTGTGCTCATCCCGTTTATGTCTCTTCCCTCCATTCAATCCCTGCTGCTTCTCTGGGATGTGAAGTAAAGCCCCACTGGCACACCACCCATTTCAATGTGGAGAATTGGGTAATATTTGGTTGAGACGTCGATCAATGAGATTACAACCTCTTTTCACCCACTCGAAAAGACAGACAAAAGTTTGTTGAATTCACAGTGTTATCACAATGCTTTCAACCATCTAAAAGCACAACCAAATTCGAATGGAAAATCAATGAGCTGATTTTTGGTTTAGTTGTCAACTAAATGTGTTATCACTGCACTTTTAACCATTTAAAGCACAACAAAGTTCAAATGGGAATACAATGTCAGATATTTTGTTTATTCATACTGTGCTTCATCTAATTCGACAACAAAATGACCTGGATTGCAGTTGAGATTACATTAAAGTACAGTTAAGTGCAAGTGATCAATGCCGTTGCAGATTAATAAAGCATTTGTGAAGAT
Source organism: Salvelinus alpinus (assembly GCF_045679555.1). Classification (NCBI taxonomy): domain Eukaryota; kingdom Metazoa; phylum Chordata; class Actinopteri; order Salmoniformes; family Salmonidae; genus Salvelinus; species Salvelinus alpinus. Next base: position 42,871,871 of record NC_092090.1, read on the forward strand.
TTCCACAAACCTGCAACCTTTGCATGCTATCTTGAACATGCACACTTTATATTTTACTAGGCAAGTCAGTTAAGAACAAATTCTTATTTTCAATGACGGCGTAGGAACTGTCTTGTTCAGGGGTAGAACAACAGCTTGCAACCTTTCGGTTACTAGCCCAACGCTCTAACCACTAGGCTACCCTGCCGCATTACATAAGAAGTCATTTATTGTTACAGCAACCTCAGAATGTGGTCATGATGTGTTAGTCATTTTAAGGTTGAATAAATACTGTTACATTAGTTTGTAAGATAGTCTTAACTGTAGGCTGTTTACTGTATTACAAAGGTAATATTGAGTTTGGTTGTATTTAGTTGACAACGCAATCAATATCAACATTTAAAGGAGATATAGGCTTATCTACTGCTTGGATAGTTTCACCTGAGCCATTGGCTTAATCCTATTCTTTAATTAGTATTTTTGGTTGAGATGGAGAAGTGAATCCAACATACAATTTCTTAACTTGTTGACAAGTTAATAGGCTATTTACTGTATTTCAGAAGTGATATTGAATATTACACAACCAACTATCAACATTTGAAGGAGATGTATCTTCTGCTTGGATAGTTCCCTCTGTGCCACTGAGTCTAGCTTTAATTCAAGTTTGTCTACAAATTAATAATTGATATATTGGATTCACTACTCCATTTCAACCAAACATCTAAGTTAAAGAATGGGACTAAATCTAATTAAACTTTAAATGCACTTTAAATACAGCTTGACTTGATTTAGATTTTTGGTTGAGATGGAGACGTGCATCCAACATATTTATTATTAACTTGGAAATTCCATTTGTACAGTCACATATGTATGATGGAAAAAGTATGTTTACATTTAATTTGCTCTCTGTTAAACCTACCCTTTGGAATGACTTTGATAGCAACAGTGAATCTATTAAGTGGAGATTTCTCAACAATCATTTTCATGATAGCACATTGGGAATAGTTAGTGACAAATATCTAAGCAGCGCTGTGCTTGGTTAAAACCCTAGACGTGAGACCATAAGAATAGCTGTAGATATATCAACTTTCCAGTAGGAGGTGCTGCCCAGCCTATAGTTTTTTTTTTATAGTGGATATTATGTTGAACACCTGACGTTGTTTCAAAGGTACAAATTCAACATATTTTATACAAGGTTTGTCTATGTAGGAAAATTGGTTACCATGACTACACAATCCCATGGTTGAAATTTCACAGAACAACAGTTTACTTTGATGAGTTTTTCCAAATCCAATGTATTTTCCACGTAGATTCCACGCCACAATACGTTGACAAATTACGTTGAAACAACGTTGATTTAACCAGTTTGTGCACAGTGGCCACCTGAAGCCTGGCTGTTGTACAGTCTATTTATATTCTTCCTCCAGCAGGATGTTGAGCCTACTACAAACTACTGGTAGAAAAGGTTTCTTTAATTGAATTCAATACCAAAGTGATGAATATAAAATGTCCACCTTTGATTGAGATAGGGAGGAAATGGAGAAATGATTGAGCAGATTGTAAATTCTCTGTAAAGGCACACACTCATAATCGTATGAAATAACATGACATCCAAGCCCTTTCCCCCGAAAAGAGAACTCCCGAGCAACCTCCCCGGTCTGCTCACTTTTTAAAGAGGCTCATTTAAATATTCTTCATTCTGACTGCAGGCCTGTGAAGCCACGGAGGAGGTAATCCACTTTACACGTGGGCTAATAAGCAACACTTCCTCTCCTACTCTCTACTCTGATCTCCGGATCTGTGGTGACGAGCACAATTATTCCGTTGTGTCCCAGCTTAATCCACTCCCTCTTGTTAGCTCTGATGGTTTCTCAACCCCTTGGTGTGTCTCCTGTTTTTTTCTCACTCTGCTCTTATTTGTGTTGGCAGCAGGGAGATGCCGCCATCTCATGAATATCAATAGCATGATTGATTGTCAGCAGGTCCTTGTGGAATAGGAAAACTACATCTCGATTTCCCTCTGTCGTGTAATGACACAGAAGAGAGGCGTCTCGATTGAAGAAATTAAAAGGATTTTCTTATTGTATGTCTAAGGAAGAAAGCAGAGGTCATAGAATGTTATAATTGCTGTCTCTTCTTTTTCATTTGAATGGTTTGTCATTGGTCCCTAGCATGTTGTGTTGACTTCTGTCATCATGACTGCAGTTACTGTACTGTGCACTGCAGCATTGAGAGATAACGGCAGGGCTGTCTTAGAAATATGCAGTAAATCTCCATGTGTTCCCAATCTCCTTCTCTCCTCACCCTTATCACTCTCATCCCTCCTCCCTTTTCTCTCTGCCCTCCTCCTTCTCTCTCAAGATATCCAATCTCTTCCCCCTGCTGTTGCTGTTCCCCTTCCCTCTTCCCTGTAAGTGCAACAGTTTGTGCATAGGATGCAGCGGCTTCTCGTAAACGCAGCATCCCCTTCGTTAATATGCAAGTCTCAGATCCCGAGTCCTCCCAGTGCCACAGAAGAGATTCTTTCCCCATAATATGATTCTGCCTGCTATCCTGTTCGCTGCTTTATGCCACAGTCCTCTTTAGTGTTTTTTTTCTTCCTCCCCTCCCCCTTGCTGCTCTATAAATCATTGGTTGTGAACGTTGCTGGGGCTCAGGTCCAGGGCTGGAGGCTGGGAGTGGGAGGCGGGGGAGTAAGGCTGGGAACTGTTTGCCGGGGAGGGATTGACTGTCTGAGTCCTGTGCTGAGGTGGAGACTGGACTGCTCTTGTTTCCCTCTAATGCCTATGTATGCCAAATACTTACCATCATAAAGAAGGAGGGAGAGGTAGACATGAAGGGAAACATGGTGTATACGATTATAATTTCTTCTGGTGCTGCACTTACCTTATTTTTTCCTCCATATTTTATATTATCATGTGCTATCGTTTTCTGTATTTTCTCTGTCTTCTTTCATGTAATGGCTGCATTAAGAGCAGGCTATAAATGAACTGAGGGAGTTTGGGGTTGTGGGTATTTATTCGTGGGGACTGTGGAGAGGGCCATTGGGATCTTTGGAAGTGGGCTGTGCTAAGTGCATAAGTGCCCAGGGACAGTTGTGCAACAAACACTTTGTGTAACAGTCCAGAAATGTGTAAAGTAACGTAATCACAAGTGGAGAAAGTAAATAAATAAATAACATAAAAGAAAATGCATTCAGAATCGGGATGAATGATGATTTGTGTTTAAATTGCCATTCATTATGACAAATGTGGTATCAGTCACTAGACTGTAATACGCAGATCTGATTAAACATCATACAGAAGACCCATTTAATTATCTTTTTTTTTTAAATGAAGCATGAAATGAACAAAATATATGGAGTCGATGGAACAGAGTACAAATTAAGAAATGCTCATACCTCTGAGCCAACTCATCCTGCCTTGAGCTGGATTAAAGAATCCAACATTTCTGAGGGTCACCTCTGCACAAAGTCATAATATACATCACAAACACTAGATGTACAAAACATTAAGAACACCATTCTAATGTTGAGTTGCTACCCCTTCTGCCCTCAGAGCAGCCTCAATTCGTCAGGGCAAGGACTGGGTGCCGAAAACATTCCACAGGGATGCTGGCCCATGTTGACTCGATGTCCTTTGGGTGGTGGACCATTTTTGATACACATGGGAAACAGTTGAATGTGAAAATCACAGCAGCGTTGCAGTTCTTGACACAAACCGGTGCGCCTGGCACCGACTACAATAACCCGTTCAAAGGCACTTCAATCTTTTGTCTTGCCCATTCACCCTCTGAATGGCAAACATACAAAACCCATTTCTCAATTGTCTCAAGGCTTAAAAATCATCCTTTAACCTGTTTCCTCCCCTTCATCTAAACTGATTGAAGTGGATTTCAAAAGTGGCACCAATAAGGGATCATAGCTTTCACCTGGATTCACCTGGTCAGTCTATGTCATGGACAGACCACAATGTTCATAATGTTTCGTGTGCTAAGTGAATATTAAAATGTTTATGAATAAATATATGCTTAAACAACACTTCACCCTGGATTCCAATCAACTATTCACCCTGCAGTATTGACCATTACAAAGCAGGGCCTTTCCTAGAGAGTGAGGAATTTTTAATGACCCCCAATACTAGAAAAAACATGTCTGCGTCACAGGTCTTAACCTGTCCTCTAGACATATCTCAGAAGTCACTTTGCATCAGTTGAAATGGTGCAGCCTCAGCTTCAGGTGACGTGTCAGAGTAAGATGCCAGCATTAGGAGATGCAGCCCCTGAAAGCTAGTCAATATCTGTCAGTTATTATGTTCAAAAGAAACACTGATGTTGCTCTGGGCTGAAGCCAAAGGAACACCTATGAGAGAACTAACTGAACCAGAGAAATGTGTCAGGCTTAGTCCTTGTTGTTGAAATGGTCAATGTATTTTGAAGAGTACAGATTAGTAATGAACAATTGATAGCGTTAAATGGTCCTGCTACTACTGTCATAAGAATAATATAATAATATAAAAACCATCATAAAGTAAGCAAACCACGTCACTGCCTTGATGCAATAACGGGAAATCCTCTAAATGGTCTTGTTGCTTGTAATCTCTGTTTCCATCATCCAATTAAATCTGTGTTCCAGGTAAAACAGCTGTAGAAAGTACCCAGAAAATGAATTATAGCAGTCAACGATTAAAACATTTTCCAATTATATAGGTAACATTTAACCCAGGGCTTAATTCACAATCACACACATAATATCTGCCATGATCTGTAATTCTAGGTGAAATCATCTTGTCTTTGTTTGAGTTTGCAAATGCTCATTACTGGCTATGTGGTAACATGGGAATGCATGTGGGGTGGGAATGCATGCATGTGGTGGGAATGCATGCATGTGGGGTGGGGCCCCCCCATTGCAGGCAGAAATTCTATGTTTTGCTTGATTGATTCTAGATTAGCCGTTTAATGAAAACAGACTGTGTTTGGAGAAAGTGCTTCGCTGCTGTCAGTTTATCAAAGGCTCTGTCTTGGCAGGAATGGAATCGCTGTGTGGCCCCATTAAACGGAGCAAGGAGAAAGCAGGAAGCTCAAGGCTGATAGCAAACTCACTCGGACAGATAATAGTACAATTATGTTCCTTTCCATCACCAAGAGCGTTTGTTTAAAATGGAGCGACCCACACAGAAACATAATTAAACACTAAGATTCATAGTCAGTGGAAATGGAGGATTCCTCCTATTGTTTGTGTGCATGTGACTGGATGAATCAAATTAATCCAAACAGATTAGAATACCAAATTCTATGTGTGGGTGTGAGTATGTATTATTATAGGCATGAGAGATGATTTTGGGTGGACTACAAGCACACAGCAAATTTGCGGGTGTTAAAATCTAAGTGTTGTGAGCGTTCTATCTGAGTTTTGATTCAGTGGGATTACAATTGATGCCACCTGCAGTGAATAAATTAAGTGTTATTTGAATCACAGTGGAATCAACACCACATGGTGTTGTTGTTACTCCACTCCGTTGAGATAATTTCCGTTAACTCTCTGAGTGAAAAAGACAAATGAGGAGCTTCATTAGAATGGTTTGTTTTAATATCTATGTTTCTGTATTCACATTCATTGGTTAATTGAGTTTATACAACACAAAGGTAAATAAAACATTTCAAAACTAATTCAATCTGTTAGTGTTTGGACTTGTTTCACCCGTTATTGAGATGGTTGTTCCAGTTTAGAGGGTTTAGGTAGTCTCATTTATCAGTCTTGCCTATCTTGGCAGTCATTCTAACTGCAGATTGCTGGTGATTAAACTGTTGGATATACCGGAAAGATTCCAATAGGAATTATATACCATTTTGCAAGCCAGCATAATGTGACATGCTGATGTGGCCTGTGGACCAGGAGTTTCAGATCACTGTGTTAGGGTAAAACTAGGCTGTCGAAGCATGCTATTGTCAAAAAAAAGTTAAGTATTGTCATAAATAAGACTACAGGACCGAAGGCCATTGAATGCAACAATCATGTCTCTGTCACTAGCAGACACATTCATGGTTGGGTAGTGGTACCTCTAAAATGTCTCCCAAAAGGCACCCTGGGAAATAAATATGCAATTAAGGCTTTACACCCTACAGTTTTAAAACAGCACCCCAAAACGAGTTACTGTAACACCACAGGTGTTAATTCCCTAACACTGACAAGGGAATGGCTTTACTTATAAAGATAGATGGAGGACCATGCCAGGTGTTTAAAACATGGTGACCAATACAACAGACTGCATCCAATGTACCATTTTAAGCTCTTGATCAAGGCTGAGCAAGACGTGGGTAATCCCGCCACAAAGTCTGCATAGAAAGCCAAGGAAAATGTCATCGTCTCCCTGGCACCAGTCAACTCCATGAAAATCTCAGAAGCCCAGCTGGACCACATCCAACACAGTCAGAGTTATCAAATCAGCTCTGTGCCAGACAATTAGGTGACATTTAGACTCCGACCTGAAGGGACCCATGCCTGATTGAAGTCCACCCGTTACTGAACAAATGGACCACAATCTGGATAATCCACAATACTTCCACGGCAAATGGCTCCAAATCGTTCAAGAATCCCGTTGCCTTGTCTTTTGGGAGGATGGATTTGAATCTTCCAGTTTACTGGTGTGTAGAGAGATGCTGGAGCAAACTTTGATGTCTGAGAACGAGGGAGTGTGTTTGTGTGGGGGGTGGTGAAGTTGAGATCTGTTTGAAAGTGCACGTAGCAGAGTCCTTCTAAATATATATATTTTAAGCCTATTATCCACAATTTATTCACACACTATCATGATCTTTCTTGCAGGTGTCTTTTCATTTGAAAACAACAGCTATCTTTAATTATGGCGAGTCGAACTGAATAGAAAATAAGAGTGAGCTGGCATGGTTAAAAGCTTTGCTTTACGTACCGATTGGTTTCACACAACTGCTCTCAACACTGCAGCAGACTTCCTCATTGGTTTTGGGTCAAATTCAGGCATAACAGCGACCTTTCACAGAAGTCCTTCACCTGCGAATCCGGGATGTCTTTCAGTTGTGGGCATGGTAGCAAAACAACCTTCATTTGCATGCAATTAAAATATATTAATATGCATTACCATTTCTCCCCAGTGGAAGAACTGCTCTGGCACGCTGCTTGAATCATAGGCATGCTTCACCCGCACCGTGCCGAAAGAGCGGTATAGGGTGCCGAACTATCGTCAAAAGTCAGACGAGACGCACTTAATGGTTTCAGACAGCACTCTATCCCCACTCTTCTAAAGAGAAAGTTAAATAATTTTTTTTTGTGGGGTGTGGCGATAGAGCAATGTTTGAACTAGGGCTGACTGGCCAAGAATTCCTGGAAATGAGTTCCTGCTCTGTGACTGCTTTTAGCCTTTGGGGCATGTGATATTTTCAAGGTTATACAAAACTACAAGAATGACAAGATTTTGCAATTTTTTGAGTTAATAAACAGACATAGAATCCATCCTTGCCTTGGGTTTGTTTTGTCTCTGCTAGACTCTGACATGCTACAGACAGCCCTGCTTTAAATAAATGCCTGCTGGGAGTGTATCATTGAGACGCTGTGTACAGATAGGCAATCCTTTGCTGCCCAAGAAAAGCAAATCCTCCAGGCCTTGTTATCATGGAGCATTGGTGTTGGTGTAGTTCTGATCAGAGATAGTGAAGGAATGATGGAAATAAGTAAGGAGCAGTAGAAGGACCAAAATTGTAATTGACAACAGCAAAGTAAAACATATATATTAAACACCATAGTCAAGGATGGACAGCACAAGGGGGTGTCTAAGGTTTCATCTATGCGGGGAGCAAGTATTCAAATAAGGCTAGAGGAGTAGGGACTGAAAATATTATCACCACCCACAGCAACTGATTTCCATTGCCAGTGAAGGCAAAAACTAGAGCCAGGAGGTTTTCATGGTCAGATCACGCAGTCAGTAAAAAACACGCCTGGCCCTACTTATAACCAATGACCTATTCCAATTAAAGCAGGATTCTACAAAATGAATGATTTATCACCACAAACAATCAGGCTGATGACCCTGCCGATGTCACATGACCTGGCAAGTCTGTGTGGCATTTTTGTGCGATAAGAGGATAAAAGGGGTCATTTAGGGGACGATGACCCAAATGTTTGTCTCATTATTCAAAACACGCAGGGTCGAATCTAATCTTGAATCCAGGTCACATTCGAAGTGCTGCAGGGTTCAGACCTAGGGCATATTTTCAATATCCGGCTCCTTTATTTCATTAAAACTGTCTTATTATGGCTACATATGATTTTGACAGTATGTAGCTATACATATGAAACTAATAAGGTGTCCAACATAGTAAGGTGACATTGAAGTTCTCTTCTTCAGTTCTGTTCTTTCAGCACAATTGCATTCATGTGACCTTGAAACGGACAAGTGTGTTATTGCAATAGTAATTGGCAAGTGTAATGCAGCTAACTTAACAAGTGTTCGTTTGGGTGCATAACAGATTAGTTGACAGTGAAATAGCACAACTTCAAATGACACATCCAGTTAATGATCGTCAATCACTTCAATCAGTGTAGCTGAAGGGGAGGGGAAAGATTAAAGAAGGATTTTTAAGCCGAGAGCCAATTGAGACATGGATTGTGTATGTGTGCCATTCAGCGGGGTGAATGGGAAAGACAAAATATTTAAGTGGCTTTGAACAGGCTATGGTAGTAGGTGCCAGGCGCACGCACTGGTTTGAGTGTGTCAAGAACTGCAACGCTGCGGGCGCTTTCATGCTCAACAGTTTCCCGTGTGTATCAAGAATGGTCCACCACCCAAAGGACATCCAGCCAACAGTGGGAAGCATTAGAGTCAACATGGGCCAGCATCCCTGTGGAACGCTTTCGACACCTTGTAGAGTCCGTGCCCGACGAATTGAGACTGTTCTGAGGGCAAAAGGGTGTGCAGCTCAATATTAGGAAGGTGCTCCTAATGATTTGTATACTCAGTCTAGATCACGGAGTGTCTTTGACCAGAGAGAGGGGAAGTACGACAAACTCAATGGCTTTATGGATTTCTTTTGGAAATTCATTTATTTAAAGAGAAGCTTAGCAATGATGTTTTCATCATGTTTCTTCCTCATTGGAATCGATCGGTGAGAAAATACTGTACCTCCATATCAGTAACATCAGCCAAGGAAAGTTACATTTTTCCTCAACAAGGTGCTCTCCCACATCTCAACAACCCTTCACATTGATTGGTGAAAAACCTTTTAAAAGCTCAGCAGTTCGATTACTTGCTTTTCTCTATCAGTCATCAGTCTGGAGAATGTACTGGACAGAATGTTAAGCAGAGATGTAAGGCAGATGTATGCTACAAGCCTGGGCATGAATTACACTAATATATCAAAATGAGAGAGCATATTGCTCGACAAGTGCACCTGTTGGCTGTAATTTCCGATAATGTTAAATGCTTATGGTCCTGCTTGCTGTGTTTTTGCCATTCTGTTCAGTGAATGGGTTTGTTTGGAGCATATGTTTGTGTTGGGGCCACCTGCTTCCTGTCCTTGTCTCAACTGTTGGCTTCATATCAGTATTATGTCCCCCTGCTCTCAAGAAACCAAATACAATGTAATGGCATATGTTGCTAAAACTGTGGGCGTCTGTAACAGTGTGGTGGGATAGATGCCCAGCGCTAGATGTAATATGAGGGTTGTATGTCTAGTTCCTATCTATGGATCCTATCTACATGATCTGAGTGTCTGTGAATGTTCTATACTGAAATGTTGGGGGATTCCATGTAGCTTCTGTTTTCCACCTTGGGGTTCCATTTTCCTCCTCTTTGTATCCATGTCTTCTTCCTGCTGTAATCATGGATACTGCACATTCACAAACTGCAAGTCTCTCTTATGTTCTCATCATCACCTGCATATTCCAAGCTGTTACATCTCAGGCCATGTTAGCATGTTGTCATCATTCTCCAGTGGAACATATCCTCTATCCTTTTTTCAATTGGTTTATTTGTTCTCTCCAAGGCCATGCACTGTGTCACCCCCCTCCTCCCACATCAATCCAGCCCCCATCTAATTTTTCATTTCGTTTTTTCCCCCCCAGAAATATGTATTTAATTTCTATCATGGTATTATCAATGCGCTAACTTACAAAGGTTCTTGGGTACATAGTGGGAGTGTGTGTTCCCGATTGGCATGTTCAGCACAGTCACTGTAGATTGGCAGTATGCTGAAGTTACACACATGCTACCTTATTGCTGTGCATGGAGATTTCCAGAAGTGTCCGTGCATTTCAAATATTAACTGATCGTACTGTATGGAACATGGATAGAATGATTTGAAAGCCACGAACTGGGAATATAAAGTTTGTATGATCTTATTGGCTTTCCTCATTGCTGTTATTTCTATCTGGGCTGCCTCACTTCTCTATACTTTGATGTAGACTTTTTTGAAATGGCAAAGGTCAGGGCCACACATTGTATCACTCTTTTCTTGAGTACACCTCTCCTCACTTCTTCTCAATGGGTATTCAACCATGAGTTCCTTTACTAGTCAGTGGTTCTACAGAACCAGTCAAAAGTTTGGACACACCTACTCGTTCAAGGGTTTTTCTTTATTTTTTTTACTATTTTCTACGTTGTAGAATAGTAGTGAAGACATCAAAACTATGAAATAACACATATGGAATCATGTAGTGACCAAAAAAGTGTTAAACAAATTTGAGATTTTTCAAAGTAGCCACCATATGCCTTGATGACAGCTTTGCACACTCTTGGCATTTTCTCAACCAGCTTCATGAGGTAGTCACCTGGAATACATTTCAATTAACACACTGGCTATTATTTTAATTAGTTCCGCCACCAAATAAGACCAAATTTTGGTTGGTCCGAACCGGACCAAATCTGAACCAATCAATCATAGACGTCTACAGTATGTTTCACAAGTTTGGACATCACAGTACAGCATTGTAGAGCATTGTAGAGTACAGTACAGTACAGCACAGAACAGTAGAGTATAGTCAAGTAGAGTATAGTTTAACATAGTACAGTAGAGTATAATCCAGTACAGTACATTACAGTTTACGTAACGCTAGTGTGCTCTACTGTGAACTGTACTGAACTCTACTCCACCCTATTCTACTCTACTGTACAGTACAGGACTATACTGTACTGAACTATACTCTTCTTTACTGTACTGTACTGTTCTCTACTGTACTGCACTGTACTGCACTGTACTGTGCTGTCCAAACTTGGAGAGAGAAAGGGAGGGGTTTCAGACTTGTTTTGAACACCAGATGACAGAAAGAGAAAAAAGACAGTTATGAGCTGAACATAACAGTATGCCAGTGGAAGGGAGGACAGTAACAGGTGACGCAAATGTGGTTTGTGACTACTATGATTTCCCATTGTAGCCAATTTCATTTAAGAAATTCTGTTACAGAATTTTTTGGAAATTCTGTTACAGATTCTCATAATAAAAATGTATGTCAGTAAAAACACTATAAATCATTTGTAAGTCTATCTTTTTTTGTTACTTCTGTGAACGTTCATTATCCTCCTTCATCATGAGGGATAGAAATTGGAAAATATCTTAAAGATATGTGGGATTTTGGTTATGGAATTTCAAGGCACAAGGCAATGTTTCTTAAACTTACAGACGACAGATTTGTAATATTAGTTAGCAGGGGTCTTTACCTCAACATGATTGTGTTTTGATGTATTTCTAATACTTTTAAGACTTTTTATAGTACATGTTTTCTGAGACCCCTTTTCCATCTGTTTGACAAGAAATCAAAGTATTGGCTTATTCCAAAAATGTTTTACAGAAAATGGTTGAAAAATCTATGTCTTAATTTCTCAAAAACTCTTAGCTTTTAATTGAAGCCCAATTTGACATGCTCCTATGAACTTCACGTGTTGATTCTCATGGGTCCCTTTACATGGAAATGACCAGCACATGGCCCTGGGGGTGCTGTGAAGAATAGACTTGAGTTAACAGAGTGCAGGCAATGATGCTTCCTTATGCCTCTTTGCTGTCTCCGTGGAGCACACATCTATTCTCCAACGTCTGTAAACTGAAGGACCTAAACAGACACAAGGAAATAACGATCAAAACACAAAAGGGAATAAAGGAGAAATGTCAGGCAATTACTACAAGATGCAGAAGTTCATCCCCCCCCAAAAAGCTTCTGCCTGAAGCATCTATCCAGCAAATTGGGGCTATAATCTCTCTTGCCGGTGTGTGTGAATGTAGACAGCATGTGTGGACAAACTAAAAGACGCGTGGTCCCCCCGTCACACTGCAGGGGCAATGGCAAAAAAACAGTCAAGAGCCAAGTCCAGATCACAAGAAACATAATTACCTCAGTGTCATAATGATATCTGTGTAAAGCCTCATAGCATGCAGTAGCCAACCAGGCTACACAGGAGGGCTTGTAGGAGGTGGTGGACGTGGTCAGTGTGCTTCAGCTCCAGTAACTGAATTCAGAGGCAGATGATCCACACCGGGGGGCTAATTTCTATTCTCTACTGTTATGCCTTCTATCCATCAAAACCTTCTGCAGAAATACACTACTAACAACACAGAGTGAAATACATGCATAAGATATACTAAATAAATTGCAGTACATACAGTAACACAGTTCACTTGTAGGTGGTTGATGAAGTCATGACCATTTGAGAAAGTCAACCCAAACCCAATTAAGTTGTCCTAAGCTTGAATGCATCTGTTCTCTCTATTTATGGCTTTTTACAGACAGAAACACTAAGGTGAACCAATGCAGGGTAGGTGGGCGATTGGCTCCAATCACATACTAACAGGGATAACCAATCAGACAAGGCATCTATGGACAAGCTTAACTAATCATCTGGCAGCATGTGGATTCCACTTGGCAACCAGAACTAATCACACCGACTGACCACCCGAATCAATCCAAGAGCAGAGTGCATCTCACCTGTGGACAGATATCACTCAGAAATGCTGCCTCAAATATTTTCAGGTCTCATGGTGATATCTCTATTGCTACAGAAATGGACTCTTACAATCTTTGATTCACTTCCTCTGCTTGGATATGTAACTTCCATTTCCTCTCTCTTTTGAGTAACTAAGCCAAATCCAAGATATACAGTTGCGGCTGAAATCACATCAAAGGCTAGCACTCAGAAACATGGAAGCAGAATGACAAATGCATTAGCTGTGCAGAATGTCAGTGTGTGCGCGTGTGCGTGCGTGTTTGTGTAACAGACAATTTAGCCTCTTATGGTTGAAAAATTTAATGCATTGAAAAATGTGCTGCTTATTTCATAGTATATTCATCACAGGAGGTGAATTTACTATGATGGTGATGATTCCACGATGGTGATTATTCCATGCATTGGCTCACGTTAAATACATTTTAATGCCAGTAAATTACTCATCTGAATTTCCAATTACTTCCTGAGCTGACTGCAATTGTTCATAACATTCATCAAATGTTTTCTTCTTTTTCTTGAAGGTGCATTATATAATACTTCCACAAGCATATAGCCCTTTACTGTGAAATGTAATTTCCCTTGGCCCACCATAAGTAAATACCATATGCAAGTAAACATGTTGTACAAACTGTACAAAGTTGTACAAACTGCAAAATCATAACATGTGTAGCTGGCAGCTCATGATACAAACAGGATATCAAGTTACAATGTGTCTTTGTTATTAAGTCTGGAGATACCTGTCTGGGTAATCTCAGTGTTAAGCGGATGGATTTAGGTTGAAAATATTTATAGATGTATGTAATCTCTCATACCAATGAGTAGATCAGTCAACATTTGCTCTGCGTATAACATAGAGTTGAGAGGAGTCTGGGAAAAAATGATAATCTGTCATGCTTTAAATCAGGTGTGTTCATGGATTGTCAGATTTTCCTTTGTCATTTGCCTCTTTGGCGTCCGATGAATGATGTCATAATCTTGACGCACATGTAACAAGCACGCTGAGTGAAAAGGAGAATTGTGTGTATCTGACAGAGACAGACGAGAGAGAGACGTTTAGAGATAAAGATATTGGTCTGTAAAGTGGAGATGAGAAAAAAATAGGAAGACATTTGTATTGGAGTGTACAACATTTTTCCAGCATAAAAATCCTTCAATAACCTTGATAACTTGAGGTCCAATGTCATGACAAAAACACTTGATAAAGAAGGACACACTCTTTCAGTCATCCAAAACTTCCTCATTATATCCTTCCATCTTATAATGTTCTTCACGTTGATGGTGTAAGCTAAAAATTTTATTTCTCGGGGTTTGAGACCTCTGATTGTTTGGATTTGAAAATCCAACCATTGTAATGGAAGGACATACTGTATAATATTGAACATATAATTGTCAAATCATAGTGTGAAAGCAGGTGAGCTGGCTCTACTCTCTTTGGAAATGTTTGGGTATTTTGTGGTGGAGAAATGAGCACGTCTAGCATAACATGCCAACCCTGTTACCCATAGATAGATAGGCTACAAATGTTTTAAGATTATTATAATTTTTTGGTGAAGCTTGCATTCAATTCCCCCTGTCACAATGGGTTTCACGGCTGATTTAAGATGAAAACCTCAACCCTGTTACTTTAATGGCAATTGATTGGCACTTAGTATATTCATTCTTTTTATTTAGCCCCTTGAGATTATTACATTGTTAAATAATGTTGGGAAATTAATATTTTTTCTTGACCAAGTTACACTACCCAAAATGTACTCTATTTGTGAAACAATCTGGTGCTAAGTGAGTACTGTAGCCTTGAATTGCAGGACAGTTTATGGCAAAAGTCAACTAATATTGTAATCGTTGAATGCCAACGGCTTCTTGAACCACACAAGTAAGCCAGCACAAAAATGGCAAAAACTGCCAAAGGAGAGATAGCGCAAACACGGTGTGGAATACTCTTACCTTCTCACTCAGGGCATATCATTTTGAGTGTACATTTTCTGTTTTATTAGAGAGACCTGAAGGGACTGAAAAAAAAGAATTATATTAGGTTCTTTATTTGTCAGCCAACTTAAGCATACTCTCTGTTTGCCGACTCTGAGAGACTGCTCAAGTATGAAGAGAACCAATCAAACTAAACCAACAATAGAAAACAGGGTGTTTTTTCTTCACAGCACAAAATGAGGTACAATTTGAAAGTCAAATAGTAGGAAATTGCTTTAAAAACTCAAACCCATTTCAACAGTTGAAGATATTCGATGCCTGAGGGTTATCGGTGGCAAAATGTATGTATTCATAATGCTTTTTTACTTAATTATAATTAAACAAATGATAAGAAAGCCTGTGGCAGTTATTTGTGTTTTATTTACCGTCTGGAGAGGGAAAATGTGTTATATGATTGGTAGGAGAGTGTATTTTGCTAACCTGTCTGGGAATTTGATCAGTAAACAGCATTTGATTCTTCTAAAAGCAAAACGTATTTGCTACAACTGTGAGTGAAGCCCTGATATGGTTGGTAAGTGCTGTCCATTCATTTTCTATCCACTTTTTGTCTGTCTTCGACTTGAAACACATTGAATGTTGGCACAAGCCATATTACCTTTTTGACAGCGGGCAATATTGCGCTGCGTGTATGAGACCCCCAAAGCCTTCACGTGAAATGTAGCTATTAGTCTATCACACTGGCTGCCATGAGTGAATAAACAAGTGCAATAGTACACTTAATAAGATGGGTTGTCAGACAGTCAGACCATCCTCAGACTAAATTACACATTGTGAGAAGACGAGAAGGTTAATGTGCCTGTAACAATGGCATGGGGATGGTGTAGTTCCACACAGGGGGATACATTTTTCCAGGAAAGTATCATTCTTTTTTACCTCTGTGTCAATTTGTAAAAGGATGTCAAAGGAAGAGCATTTACATACAAATTAGTTTAGGCTACTTGTTTAAGTTTTATTTTGGTTTCAACAGGTGTTTTTTAGTCATGTCCTCTAATTCGAATCCGATACATTCTACAGTGAAGCTGTTCAAAGTCATACAGAAATCTAAAGATTTGTTATATAATCAACCTTAAACTAAGTAGTGGGTGGCCTATAAATATGTATACATACAGATCTCAATTAAGATCCACCTATATTATTTTTTACAGCTAGGTGTTCTGTTGGCTACATCGTGTGGGAAATGCAACGCTAATGAAGATATAGGTCTGCTCTTTATGATTCTCGTGTGTAGGTTGTCAAGCTGTAAACAAAAGCAGAGGCAGCCATGAGAAATACTTATCTTTGATTGATTTCCGTTGCCGTAGCAACAGGATTTCATCCCATAGGGAATGAGTCAATGTCATTCAATCAAACTCTCAGCCACAGAAAAAAAGCATTGGAAAGTGATCTGTGGCTACTACTAGTCTTTCAGTTAAAGAGAAGACTTTCCGCAATTACCTTGCAGATAACCAATATCACAATAGTGGTGAGTATAGTGTTTATTGTTTTCTTCAGATTACTACAGTAAAATCTAATTTGGTTGATACCAAACCTGAAGTCCTCTTCCATAGCAAGACTATGCAAGATCTAGCTTGGAACCCAATTTCTTCAAACAACTGTCCATTTGCAACCACTAGAGGAGAATTAGGGTGAAGTAAAAACGTTCAAATCTTCGCAAACAAAACAAAATTAGATGTGAGAAAACCCCCTACAATTGAACCAGATGTGTTTTCACTATGCTTTTGGCGCAGGTCTCATGTTGTAGATTGTAGCAGGGTGTCACGCCCTGACCTTAGAGATCCTTTTTGTGTCTCTATTTGGGTTGGTCAGGGTGTGATTTGGGGTGGGTATTCTATGTTCTTTAGTTCTATTATTTTGTATTTCTATGTTTTGGCCGGGTAGGGTTCTCAATCAGGGACAGCTGTCTATCATTGTCTCTGATTAAGAACCATACTTAGGTAGCCCTTTTTCCCACCTGTCTTTGTGGGAAGTTAACTTTGTTTGTGGCACATAGCCCTTTAGCTTCACGGTTGTTTTTGGATTGTTTATTGTTTTTGTCGGCGTCATACAAATAAAGGAATATGTACGTTCACCACGCTGCACCTTGGTCCTCTTCATTCGACGGCCGTGACACAGGGAATAAAGTGGGACCTTTAGAAAGCTCACAGGCATTTCATAACAGCCTTGTTTTGTTCCATTGCTGAAACGGTACACCTGCACATAATGACGGCTTACCATAGGTCAGCGCATTTCCAATAATAGAGGTGGTACAACACATTCATTTCCATTCTATGTATTTGAAATGTCAGCATGTCTGTATTGTGTAACAGCCTATGGATATATTGCTTCTGTAAATTAAAGTTAAAGGTAATAAATTCAAAGTTTGAACAATAAGACATTCCGCTCCAGGGAGGTATTTTTTTTATATCAAAGAAAGGGATTATTCTTTAATGTGGGATTATGCTTTAATGTTGAAAATGACCTACACATTTGACATATGTTCTGTAATACTGCATATTTAGGATACTGCATTTAACAACTACTGTTAAAATCTTTATGCAAAGAGGCCTTCTTCATGTAAACATGATTTGTCTCTGTGAAATCAGCATCATCCTACACACAAGCAGCACAATGTATGTCACTTATCAATATCATAGTATCTGTACTATAAAGATGGATTAAGATGTAAAAAAAACGCCTGACTAAAAAGACAGGAGGCAGCTGCTGCTTGTCTGTACGATACATCATTCAGCAGCAGTCATTTGCGACAAAGAGTTCAAGCCAACCGACGGAGTGCCCCAGTTACTTTTCCTTTCATCTTTTTACTGTACAAATCAGGTTAATCATGTTCTCTTTTCAGGCTTGTGTGACTATTACAGTAACATGTGTGACTATTACAGTAACATGTGTGCTAGCTATAAGCACCAAATCAGCCAAACAATGTATAAATATAATCAGTCTGTAGGTTTCCACATTGGCTTGTATAGCAATAACATCCAAACAAACATTACATGTTTTCCAATTGTGCTGGGATCAGGAAGCCCTCAAGCATGACTTGAAACCTGAGTTTTCACTTCTCTAAGACAGAATGGTTTTCCAGGCGTTCCTTGACCTCTACACCCCATCTCAGCTCTGTAGAGGTGGCATTTGTTTTACGTGACAGGTCGCGTCTATTTGTCGGACAGCAGGGCCGCAGGGCCAGAGACGAGGGGGTCCAGAGACCAGTTCTGAGGTGATCCCTGTGCCTGCCAAGCATTTTGGGAAATTAGGAATATGCATGCAGGCCTTGGTTAACCTTTATTTAACTAGGCAAGTCAAATGGCCACCCCCAGCCATTCATTTGCATCTTACTCACCCATGTGTGTACAAAGTTCCTTTATTCAAATTACCTTTTCAGGATGAGCAGCTTCTGCGGGACCATAATTGCATTTTTGTCTTTCTCCCTCTGTTTGATTATGGAGTAACAGTGAAACATTCTGCCACTTTTCTGGGCAGCTCATTTGTGTGGGTGTTTGTTGTTTATACAACGGGTGGGTCTAATCCTGAATACTGATTGGTTAAAACCCCATTCCAGCCGGTGTCTATTCCACAAGTTACCACCAGCTAAATCTATGACGCTAAAATGGCTTTTTACTCCGTTCCATCTGACTGCGCAATCCACTGTCTCATCAACCAGCCAGGCACACTTGATTTCCACTATAAAAAGCATCTAGACATTATCTCATGTTTCTTTTGGACTATCATTTAGTTTTCAACAGCAGAGATTTGTATAAACCTTGCTTTCTGTCTCTCCGACATTTGCAACATTGTTTCAATATTCAAATTTGATCTCCTGCTGTCCCATAGTAATGAACATGTCGGGATGAGACAGAAAGGCCAGCAGCATTTCTCAGCCAGTCGAAAGCATGAATCAGCTGGCATCATCTTTATTGATGTATACAAAAAAATGTCAATTGAAAAAAGGTAAATCGAAACGCAGCTAATTTGTAGTCTTTCTTGCTTCACTTTGAAGTGATTGTGTTTCTGTAGCTGTGTTGTTGGCTAGCACCTCTGAACAACAGTGTCCTGACGAGTGAGCACATTTTCTATGCCAGGCGAAATCGCGCCTCATTAGCTCATTGTTATGGATGTATCCAAATAAATTTCACTAGAAAACAGCTTTAACAAATGCAAATGTCGCTACTTTGCTGTTATTCTGGCTGCACTTTTTGATGTGACTGTAAGTTAGCTGTAGTTGGCTAGCTAGCAAGCAAGGGATAAGAATGTTGCCAGCCAGTATGGCAATGGAACATTTAGAACGAATGACTGGGTCGCGTCCATAGATACAGAACAAAAAGACTGAACGACAGATTTGTGTCGGGACTATATTTTGAGGAAGGATGAAATAGTATGAATAAATTCATAAAAAATTATGTTTTTAATGAAAATATGCCAATCATTATTTGAATATGTTGGTAACCCGTTGTATAAAAGTGATAATGCCCTCGAAGGCGGTGTTTGGAGGATATATTGGCACGGTTTGCCGGCCCGAGACGAAAACAAGAGCTTGTGGGGAACATGAACAAAATATGACATTTCCAGGCTCCCAGTTTTCCCTCCATTTACTTTTTTAAAAGGTACTGTTTGTCAGTAGTTGTGTTCATAAATGGTTATGATTACCACATAGGTGATTAAATAAAGACAGGGCAGGAGTTGACTCACTGGTGGTGATGAACACATCATCAGACTTAGCCAAGCATATTAAATTACAGTATTTCTACTGTGGCAATTCACACTAGAACAAAACATTACCGACAAACATTTGCAGCATTGACATCATTGTTAATATATTGGGAAATGTACACTTGGGCTAAGTTCATTGAGTATTTGCACTAGGTGTGAAATTTATACGGTAACTATTTTTACAGTAAAGGATTAACCACAAAACAATGCTACTATACTATGCTAACATCTGACAGTCTTCATGTACCTCTGTCCATCAGATAAGAGGAAGAGAACGAGTTGTAATTATATACTGATCCCTGCCTTACTTGAAGAGTGAAGGTGAACTGTCCACATGATAGAAGCAATGTTTTAAAGGTGTCCACCAACCCAGGCTTGTCTAACTCTCCTCAGGATAGTTGCTCTGCTGGTAAATGAGCAATTGCATGCCTTCCTGTGTGACAACGATTCGTAATGCAGAATTAACACCATGTTCAATAAGGTCTTGAGCCCCCATGAATAAAATGGGAAAAGCACATAATATTGTGGGTCATTACCTTGCACTTAATGTTGTAGCACATAATTGATGAGGTGGTGGCAGAGAGAGAAATGTACACTATTTGCTTGGAATGCACAACTGCTCTGCTGTTTCACATTAATATGATAGTGAAATGTAATTACAAGTTTGGTCTTTGTAAATGTGGAATGGTTTCTTTCATCAACAGCTAGTGTCCTTTATTTAACCACAGTCTTACACCAATGTTCTGCCTAATAGCTCAAATGGGTAGTTTATAGAGAACAGGCAAATGGTATGTTTGAAACGACCAGGTAGGTATCATAAAGATACGTTACAGGGTATCATCATGCTATTCCACAATGGCTTCACTGATGTTAACTCTGGCCTGGGTCTCAAGGGGGACTGAGAGAGTGAGTCTGATAGTGTAAGACAGTTATATTGGCAACATGTCAGCTCTGTGCATCGACAATATCTAAACCAAAGTGGCCTGAATGAAGTCTACAAGGGGGCACTAAGGTGTTGTGTCACATCTGAAGATTACATATACACAGTTCAAAGGCATTTCGCTGCACAAGCATTTCGCTACACCTGCAATAACATCTGCTAAATATGTGTATATGACCAATAAAATTTGATTTGAAAAGGCATTATAACTTATCCATGGTATTCTTGGAAATCACCACTTTATAATCCTATCACTACTACAGCAGAGTGGCAAAATGGATACACGTCTCGATTCTCTTTCTGCAAGTGGTTCCGTAATACAGCTGTTCTTTCAGACATTTCTTTTTGATACATTTTAAAAGTCTCTCAACAATATTTTTTGATGATATGAATTCTACAGCCCAAACTCCAGTGAATTATGCGCTGTCCAGCCATATTTATAGTAGAATGGTGAAGTTATGGCTTGGTGTGGCGTTTCATGGCTATTTCCAACCGTCCATTAGGGGCAACGTGAATGCCTGTTACCATTTACTAGGCTTGCGGTGAGCTAAGGTCATAGAGATGGGGTTGAGGATGGACTAAAACCTCAACCTACGGCTCCAAGCATTGCAGGTTCAAACCCAGTGCTTGTAGTTTTTCTGATTTAACCCTATCTCAAACCTTAAGCCTAACCTTTACCACCTTAACTACTGCCAAACATACCCGAATGCAAGATCGTAATTTTGATAACTCATACGTTGAGCCTACTGTAGTCTGTTGTACATGGTAAGCTGATGCGAACCAAGTTGTACTTCATGTTTTAATATGGAAAACGTCTGTGAGGATTTTTCTACAATATTCCCAACATTTTGACACAATTACACACTTTATAGAATATAAATCTAATTTAATCAATTACATGTGGAAAAACTTATTTGAGTTAACATTAGCAAGCCAGCAGCAGATGAAACAGAATGTGAATTCTCTCCTACCTGTCTCCCCGGTTTTAGCTTGCGGCTATCACTGTCTAGCTGGCTAGCTTTAGGATATTTACTAGCACATACCAGTGACAAATGTATCTATGTTATCAATATATGGCACTACACAAACAAAATCTAGCTCACTTTTTTTGCACAGCTAGAAAGAAACAGCAACAAATTCATTCAGAAATGGAGGAAGAGGATAGCAAGCTATAGCAAGCTAATGTTAGCGGATACCTCTTCAACAAGAAGTAACTGTGACAACATTGATCCTAAGATAAAAACTTTCCCATTGACAAAATCCACAATCCACCCCTCCAAATAAAGCCTGTCTCCGGGACTTCTTCAAAATGACCCTAGATCTGTGATCAAATCCATGACCAAAGTATCACATTTCAATTTAACTCACAGGTAGGCTCAATAGAAAACTCCCTCAGTGCCACACACCATCCAACGAGCCATGCACACACACAGAGAGCCCAAGTGCAGACAGCCAGGGCTCCCAAAACACATCTCATGTGGTAAGCTCCATAAATAAACTTTATCATTATACAATCCACCCCTCTAAAGATAAACTGTCTCCTTTCCCCCGAAATACCATCAGATCCATGATCAAATATATTTGATCGCATTCCGGTTTAGCCCGTCATCTACACACATAGACTCACACACAGTTTTGGAACAAGCCACAGGGCTCTATACAGAAACACTGACCTAAATCGCGACCAAAACTACTATTTTCCCAAAGGCTTGTGCTATCTATAGTATGACAGATCCAGCAGTTAGCTACCAATAGCTGGCAGACATATTACTTTAGCATTAATCTGTGCTATTTAGATTGAAGTCATGAGCAAAATGAGGTAGCGCTATAGCTAGCTAGTGTTAGCATAGAGGTAAGTAAGCTAGCTCTTTCACTTCTAGTGCCTTCTGAAAGTATTCACACCGGTTGACTTTTTACACATTTTGTTGTGTTACAAGGTGGGATTAAAATTAATTGAATTGTTATTTTTTTGCTAACTATCAAAACAAAATACTCCGTAATGCCAAAGTGGAAGACAAATTGTAACAGTTGTACAAAATGTATGAAAATAAAACATACACTACCAGTCAAAAGTTTGGACACCTATTCATTCAAGGGTTTTTCTTATCTTTTAAAACTATTTCCTGCATTGTAGAATAATAGTGCAGACATCAAAACTATGAAATAACACATCCAGTATCATGTAATATCTAAAAAAGTGTTAAACAAATTTGGTCCAACTCATCCCAAACCATCTCAATTGGGTTGAGGTCGGGTGATTGTGGCGGCCAGGTCATCTGATGCAGTACTCCATCACTCTCCTTCTTGGTCAAATAGCCATTACACAGCCTGGAGGTGTGTTTTGGGTCATTGTCCTGTTGAAAAACAACTGATAGTCCCACTAAGTGCAAACCAGATAGGATGGCGTATCGCTGCAGAATACTGTGATAGCCATGCTGGTTAAGTGTGCCTTGAATTATAAATCAATCGCAGACAATGTCACCAGAAAAGCACCCACACACCATCACACCTCCTCCTCCTTGCTTCACGGTGGGAACCACACATGCGGAGATCCTCCGTTCACCTACTTTGCGTCTCACAAAGACAAGGTGGTTGGAACCAAAAATCTCAAATTTCGACTCATCAGACCAAATGATAGATTTCCACTGGTCTAATGTCCATTGCTTGTGTTTCTTGACCCAAGCAAGTCTCTTCTTATTATTGGTGTCCTTTAGTAGTGGTTTCTTTGCAGCCATTTGACCATGAAGGCCTGATTCATGCAGTCTCCTCTGAACAGTTGATGTTGAGATGTGTCTGTTACTTTAATTCTGTGAAGCATTTATTTGGGCTGCAATTTCTGAGGGCTGGTAACACTAATGAACTTATCCTCTGCAGCAGCGGTAACTCTGGGTCTTCCTTTCCTGTGGTGGTCCTCATGAGAGCCAGTTTCATCATAGCGCTTGATGGTTTTTGCGACTGCACTTGAAGAAACGTTCAAAGTTCTTGACATTTTCAGTATTGACTGACATTCATGTCTTAAGGTAATGATGGACTGTCATTTCTCTTTGCTTATTTGAGCTGTTCTTACCATAATATGGACTTGGCCTTTTACCAAATAGGGCTATCTTCTGTATACCACCCCTACCTTGTCACAACACAGGTGATTGGCTGAAACGCAATATGAATGAAAGAAATTCCACAAATTAACTTTTAACAAGGCACAGCTGTTAATTGAATGGCATTCCAGGTGACTACCTTGCTGGTTGAGAGAATGCCAAGGGTGTGCAAAGCTGTCATCAAGGCAAAGAGTGGCAACTTTGAAGAATAAATATATTTTGATTTGTCATTGGCAAACACTTTTTTGGTTACTACATGATTCCATATGTGTTATTTCATAGTTTTGATGTCTTCACTATTATTCTACAAGGTAGAAAATAGTAAAAATAAAGAAAAACCCTGGAATGACTAGGTGTGTCCAAACTTTTGACTGGTACTGTATATCTTGATTATGTAAGTATTCAACCCCCTGAGGCCATACATGTTAGAATCACCTTTGGCAGCGATTACAGTTGTTAGTCTTTCTTGATAAGTCTATAAAAGCTTTGCAAACCTGGATTGTAAAGTATCTGCACATTGATCTTTAAAAAATTCTTCAAGCTCTGTCAATTTGGTCAAAAACTGTAACTAGGCCACTCAGAAACATTCAATGTCGTCTTGGTAAGCAACTCCAATGTACTGTATATTCAGACTTATCTTTAAGGTTGTTGTCCTGCTGAAAGGTGAATTTGTCTCCCGGTGTCTGTTGGAAAGTAGACTGAACCAGGTTTTCCTCTAGGATTTTGCCCGGTGCTTCGCTATATTCCATTTCTTTTTATCTTCAAAAAACTCCTTAGTCCTTGCCGATGAGAAGCATAAACATAACGTGATGCAGCCACCACCATGCTTGACAGTATGAAGAGTGATACTCAGTGATGTGTTGTCTTGGATTTCCCTCAAACATAAGACTTTGTATTCAGGACATATAGTTAATTTATTTGCCAAATGTTTAGCAGTTTAAATTTAGTGCCTAATTGCAAACAGGATGCTTTATTTGTAATATGTGTATTCTTTACAGGTGTCATTCTTTTCACTCCGTTGTTTAGGTTAGTATTGTGGAGTAACTACAATGTTGTTGATCCATCCTCAGTTTTCTCCTATCACAGCAATTAAACTGTAACTGTTTTAAAGTCACCATTGGCCTCATGGTGAAATCCCTGAGTGGTTTCCTTCCTCTCCTGCAACTGAGTTAGGAAGGTTGTCTGTATCTTTGTAGTGACTGGGTGTATTGATAAACCATCCAAAGTGCAATTAATAACTTCACCATGCTCAAAGGAATATTCAATGTTTGCTTTTTTACTTTCACCCATCTACCAATAGGTGCCTTTCTTTGCGAGGCATTGGAAAACCTCCTTGGTCTTTGTGGTTGAATCTGTGTTTGAAATTCACTGCTCGACTGAGGGACCTTACAGATAATTAATTGTATGTGGGGGATACAGCAATGAAGTAGTCATTAAAAAAACATTTTAAACACTATTACTGCACACAGAGTGAGTCCATGCAACTTATTATGAGGTAATAAGCTGACCTAACCACACTCGTCGAAAGGAGGGGACCAAAATGCAGCGTGGTATGTTTCAATCCCTTTATTTAGGAAGAGAAAACTAAAAGAACAAAAACAAACAAAGCGAACAAATGAAACGTGAAGCTAATAATAAGGCAACTTTACATAGTCAAGATCCCACAAAGCACAATGGAGGAAATGGCTACCTAAATATGATCCCCAATCAGAGACAATGATAAACAGCTGCCTCTGATTGGGAACCATACCAGGCCAACATAGATATATAATTCCCCTAGATAACTCACCCTTAATCACACCCCGACCTAACCAACATAGAGAATAAACAGCTCTCTATGGTCAGGGCGTGACAGTTACGCACATTTTTGCTCTGGAACTTTTTTAGGCTTACCATAACAAATACTTAAATACTTATTGACTCACATTTCAGCTTTTAATTTTTCATTATTTTGTAAAATTTCTTAATTAAAGCATAATTCCACTTAGAAATGTTGGTGTACTGTGTGTAGGCCAGTGACACAAAATCACTGGTTCCACATTTTCACTGGCCTACACCATTTTAAATTCAGGCTGTAACGTAACTAAATGTGGAAAAAGTGCTCTGTCTCTGCTGGTGCTTCTGGCTGTTTGTGATACTTTATAAGCCATGTTGTTGGTAGGGACAGCATCCACTCTGAAAAGCAATGTTTTGCTGGAACCCTCCTTCCATTGTTATAGCCATGGAAATGATCAAGGATGAAATGTGTCCCACAAACTGACGAGTAGATTACCAATTCTCCCACTTCTCACAAATATATACCACTTTCATTTGCGTGGCCATAGAGGCATTTTCACAGTTGCATAGCAAGTGTTGCTACATCCTGCTACCACACAAAGATTGGCCATCTTGATGAATAAAAATGCAATGCAAGCTAATTCCATACTACTAACCCACGAGTATATGAAGGTTGAGCATGGGATTTTTGTTCCTCACTGTGTGACGTTGACCGCGGGGCGTTTTGGGATTGCTTCCGAAGTTAAAGCTGATTTGGAGAAAACCTCAAACCCAATATTTAGAACAAAATTACAGTATTATAAAATTTGATTTAACAGTTTTTAATGTGGTAGTGTTTTCTTGGGGTGCTTTAAATTACTATTAAATGCTTTTCTGGGATTGAGAAATAGCTGCTACATGCTCTTTAACCAGAAATAATTCCTTAAATTTAAATTTTGTTTTCACTTTTTGACCGACAGCTAACATACCGCAAAACATACCGTAATTAATATACCAGCACACTCCAACATCTACAGACAGCACCACACTGCATAATTAAAATGGCAACACATTCCATAATATCTGTTGCCTGCAGTTATGGCAAATGTCTCCATTTGACTTGGAAGTCACATTGGAATTCTAATCGAAATCCTAAACGCTTCATGTGGCAGAAAAGTAGAGGTGGTAAAGATGGTAGAAGGCCGGATTAACGGTAACCACAACAGGAAAGTGAGACCTTTATTGTTTTGATATACATTTGATATATTTAAAAATCTAAGATGAGATAGTAAAGGGACTCCCCTTTTGAATGAATTGACAAAGTAATTTAGAATGTAAACATTACATTGAAACTTTGCTTTGGTTTTGTTTTGGTTGATTTGTTTTGGTTGATTTGTTTTGTTTTGGTTGATATGTTGCTCCAGTAATTTTGCTAGCATTTTGACCAATGGCTTTTCTAGTATATATGTGGTTACTGTATGATTTATATGTCCCATGCGTCATATGTAGTCTGCTTTGATTTATACCTTTACCTCTACAAATGAGGTGAGCACTTCAGTGTGATGCATGATGCTTTGTGTAACTCACATATGCTGAGAAATTGTTTTTTGACCATAGTCTGCCAGTGCTTTTTGAACAGAGGGGAGAGTTTGGGAAGAAGCAATATGAATCATGTGTTTCATTCCTTTTCCTTTATTTAAAAAAAAAATTCTCAGTTGCTTGAATGTAAATGTTTGATGCATGTCTAAACCTCAACTTTGTATTTTCAATGATTGTATTTAAACCTATGGGTCCAAAGTATGTTGCGTAGTAAACATGCTGGAAACAACGGCTTAGGGGCTCTTCAGTCTCTAAATAAATACAAGTAAACCTGCTCATTTAATGGTTAGAAAGTGTTGAAAATGTTGTGTTAATGACTCCCATAGTAACACATTAGTGATTGGAAATTTCCTGTAGCTGCCCTAGTTACTCCATAATTGGTGCCATTACTTAATAAACGTGTTTTCTTATGCAGCCAAATCTTAAATGTAAGTGTTGACATCCCTTCATCCAGATTACCAACCAATCACCTATGACATTGAAGAACAAAAATAACAGTAGCACTTTATAATATCTCATTTATAAAGCATTTATAAAGGATTAGTAAATCGTTTATTCATCATGTATTAATCGTTACTCCATTCATAATATGTTCAATATAGGTCCTTATAAATAATTTACTAATCATTAGTTAAGTCTTTTTGCGTGACCTCATCTAAAGTTTGGGCTATTTATACTTTATAAATGTTGTGAGTGACCAGTGTAATTTCTTACAAAAGATGGGAATGCCATTGATAGACATTCCAGCAGTACCTAATGCGCCTTAAGGTCTCAAAATTGCAAAACATTCACGTTACAACTCTTCCTGAAGTCCTTGCAAATGTTGTTTCATAACAGTTTTTGTGAATAAAATGTCCAACATATTTCCTTTAACATCCTGTGTTGTGTGCTTATTCTTTTGCCGTTGATATTTTCTAGGCTATTTTGAGACTTGGAGGAGCATCAAGTACTGCTGGAATGTCTACCAATTGTATGTCCATCTTTTTGAGAAATTACATTGCTCACTCAAAACATTTATAAAGTATTTATAAAGTATAGATGGCCCACACTTTAGACGAGGTCAACGCAAAAAGACTTAACTAATGATTATAAGATGGTTTATAAGGACCTATAATAAACATCTTATAAATGAAGTAATGATTAATAAATGATGAATAAACTATTTACTAATCCTTTATAAATGCTTTATTACAGCGACCCATTATAAAGTGCTACCGTTATTTTTGTTGATGTTAGGTGTTTAGTTGGCATACTGTACACAAGGGATTACTGTACACAACACTTACATTTAAGATTTAGCTACATAATAAAACAGGTTATTACATAATGGCAGCAATTATGGAGTAACTAAAGCATTTTTAGGATATATCCAAGCACTCTAATGTTCCACTATGGGATTCATTAACATAACATTATCAACACCTTCTGCCCATTAAATGGGCAGGTTTACTTGTATCTATTTGGAGAATTAAAAGCTCCTTAGCCAAGCCGTTGGTTCCGGCATGTTTACTACGCAACATACTGTACTTTGGACCCATAAGTTTAAACACAATAATTGAAAATACAATGCTGAGTTTTAGACTTACATCAAACACTTACTTTCAAGCAACTGAGAATTAAAAAAATAAAGGAAAAGGCATGAAACACATTATTCGTATTGCTTCTCCCCAAACTCTCCCCTCTGTTCAAAAACCCCTGGCAGACTATGGTAGCTGGACAGATGACACATTTGACAGCAGATATTTAAATGACCTGAGCCCTTTCATCTGTTTCAGATCCCATCTCCTTTCATTTATCAAACAGGTGGTGAATGTAAGATGACATTAATGCTTTATTAAAGTCTACGCGCTGTCTGAGGAGGCCTCCTTGATGTTTCAACCACACATAGCTATGTGCTCCAAGAGGGAGAGGAGAAGAGGGGTAAGGGGAGATGGGATATCTTATCCATGTTTTGTGCTGTAATTCACAATCGTCAAACAAAGTGTCACAGCGGCGACAGTTAAGACCTGCATAGGCTCTGTCCTAATCATCCCATCTGAACCCAAACCAGGTCCATGGTGCCCTGCTCTGGGGTCGGTGATTGTCCCCATTGTACTATGTCCTAGAGAGGTCAACCTCTGCTCTCTGCTCTGGAGCTTGGAAAAGGTACCCCCAACAGTCCTCTTGCACTAAAGAAGATAATTCTCTGTAAAAAAGGTAATACTACTATAATTCATTAATATATACAATTCATTAATTGTAAACAGTTAATGTATATAATTCAGTAAAGGTGAATTCAGACCTGAGTTACGCGTGTGTTAATGGAACTATATTCCAATGACCTTTTCTCTCTACAGGTATTCTGACGTGGGGAAACGTAAGTGCCAGCAAGGTATTTGTTTGAGGTGGAGATAAAATAAATGGAGGTGTGGCAGAGGTGGTGTCTACCATGAATAAAGTCAAGCAAACCTTTCGGTTCCAAGTGGAAAAAGCATCTACTTTATTTATTCCAATAGAAATAACAGCATTCCCCATGCACTGTTATTTATAAATTGATAAGAGCTATTGATACGAGCAAGTATATGAGTAATCCGTTTGGATAAGGGGATTATAAATATAGGCTAAATTACAATTGTTTCAGATCTATTTTACCTTATAATCACTGGAGATTAATGTAAAACCAGTCACATGGCAGGAAACTGAAAAGCATATCAACATAACAGGTATTTCTGCCCCTTTCCCACAGTGAAGAATGAAATGCTGTGCCTTTATGTAGAATTTTAATTGTATGGTCTTATAACTTGCAGGGATTACATTTGGAGACGAAAGCCAAGTGGGGTGACAAGGCAAAGAGTCACACTAAATGTAACCTTTGTGCTCTCTGGAATGTTTTAATCATAAACTCTTATTTAAATGATTTTCCCATGAAGTAGAATTCATGATTATCCGCTAAACATAAATAATGGTTAAAATCAGAGTGTTTTTAAATCTACCCATGGGTTCTGAAACAGAGACAAATATGCATGTTTTCATGGCTATCTTTCCATATTCTGAATGCATTCTCCATAGTCTGCGTTCTAGTTGCAATTAAAGGTGCACCGTAATTAAAGGGATTGGTTTAGATAAATGAACAGAAAAAGGAATTCAACAAAAATTCCCTGATCAAATTGGTAGGCCACACAGTGGGTATTAATGTTGATGTTTTTGCAGAGGAACTCTTAGTCACACAATTTTAAATCTAACTAAGATGATTGAAAAAATGTGCATGAAAACTTGCTCACCAGAAGAATGTCAAATCGATAGAATTAATACTTTAATATAATTGACATTGGTAAAGTTTTTGCTTCTTTCTCTGAGAAAATACTTTAAAACCCTTCTTTAAACCTCTAAAAGTCTAAGCCGTTGGACACATCTTTAACCCCTTAGTTTTGTTGGCACAAAACTTACTCCCTACTTCCTTTCATTTGTATGGGTTCCCTTCAGACGAGTCCCATGACACCATCGTGTTCGTGACCCCCCCCTTTCTACAGTGGGGTCATATTAGTTTGTATCCCAAACGGTTCAGACACTACAGATAGAAGTTGGCCCAGCAGCTTTACCGACTTCAGGCGAGTCCCCTGGGGCATGTGAGGGTCAGAGACCAAAACGGAGGGCACCATTGTGTTCGTGAGAGTCTCATCTTTCCATAGAAAGTGTCCATTCAGTTGCTACAGACTATTTAGTGAGAAGATACATTTTCGGGATGTCTCATGGTCTGACAAACACCACTGTAGCTCGGCCACCTTCCACCACAGATGCGGAAGGCCAACATATACGATGTGGTGGATTGAGATGCAGCCCATGCCAAAAATTGTCTCTAGCTTAAACTGAGGGATTTTGATAGTGTTACTATTATGCTACTTAGATTGACACACGGGTGGATCAATAGACTCTTAAGGATTCGCCTCCCCTTCATCTACACTGATTTAAGTGGATTTAACAGGTGACATCAATAAGGGATAATAGCTTCCACCTGGATTCACCTGGTCAGTCTTTGTCATGGAAAGAGCAGGTGTTCTTAATATTTTCTATACTCGGTGTAAATTGTACAAGGTATTGTTTTATCTTTATTCAACGCGCCCGCCACCCACCTGCCCTTCATCTACACAATATTTCATGACCTTAAACCCGCCCGCCCGCGGGCGGGTTTAAGGGATTGGGGATTGGGGATTCCCCGGGATTGGGGATTATGAGTAAAGCCACGCATCACTAGAACCAACGCACTACATGTGTCTTAATGTTGCTTTCAAAATATGTCAATGTTGAAAGTACTTCCTTTCCTACACATCAGCAGCCTATGTGTAAGCCAACATTTCTGATGTATATTTTAATTGCTGAGTGACCTATTATTAATTGGATAATATTGACATTCAGAAAAATTATGAATTCAGGAATAAATGATTGGGTGCTTTAGTTCAAAAGCCTTCAGGCCACCATAACCCAGAGGCATGGTCATATTTGCTGTGTATCTAGAATAAACCATAAATTAGCTAAAACCTATTCATTCCTCACATCCTCAATATTTTGCTGTCTGTTTCCTGAAATCAGATCACTCTCTATGTATGGCGTATAATTTAGTGCTTTTAGTAGCCCCGATGATAGAGAATGTTAGACATTTTTAAATAAGAACAAAGTGGGCTATCAGCACATGCAACACTGAGCCCTCCCAAGAGGATAGGAAGTAATGAAAGAGTTAACGAAATAAGTGAAATCAGATAAACCAACTCCAGGCTATAGGTCATTGCAAATTTCATAGAATACTCAGTGGGTATTGCCACAGAAACGAGAGGGAAGAACACATTACCGGAGCCCTGCACAGTCGGCTGCACTCATCCCCCAAACTCGCAGTGTCGTGAGGAGAAGAGTGACGCCAATCTCCTGACTTCTCCCAGTGCTATTCAGAGACAGCCTTGTCTGCCATACCTGCCTTGCAGCAGTGACCCTCACTCTCCCCGCTGCCACCCATTCACCATCCTTTCACCCAACATTATTAGCTCATTACTTTTTAAAGACTTCTCTTCTCCGAGGCCTCCATCCTTGGGCTGGCTGGAACTATGGGGGGTGGGCTTGGTGTGCTCTATCTGCCTGATCATTGTCTGCCTATAGTTGTCTCTTAGGTTAAGAGGGGGGGGGGGGGGGGTGGGATGTAGAAGAGATGCATAACGTTTGTATGTATTCTATCACTGTTTTATATTCCCCACAGGTTACACTCTTCTTTGTGCTGGCCAGGCTGACAAACTTCATTAATATTTTATAGAGTCATTCTCCAGGAGAATACTATGTCTAAGTCAGGGGGAAGAACTCTGCTCTGCAAACTCCAATGCGGTTCAATTAATTCTTGGACCACAACATTTTGCTTCCTATTGGTGGTTGTAGTAATCAGGGCTGCCTTCATCTGTGGTCATCTTTGAATTGTTCAAAAGCAAAGCAGATATTCTGGCTGTGGTTTATGCTACTTTATTATGTCCAATATTGTCATTCAAAGCAATCAGTCCACCTAAAGAATAAAACAGCTGTAGAGATAATATATTAGTTGGACACGAAGGCTACGTTTACACAGGCAGCTCAATTCTGATATTCTTTCCACTAATTGGTCTTTTGACCAATCACATCAAATCTTTTCACATCAGATTTTTTCAGAGCTTATCTAGTTAGGCAAAATCCCCCCTCCCCCTTGGTTACTCTTGCAACTTAGGACAACATTTTGCCGGGAAGTCAAAATCCCGTTCAACCACTGGTGAAATCCCCTCACAATGATCTCAAACTGCTTTTGTAATACGGAATGAAATTAACATAGTGTAGCGACCCGCACAGACAGCTGTGTGTTATGTGTTAGGCTAGGAGGTGGTTGTGTTGTACTTACCAGTACCCAGTTTTCGCGGGGTCCAACATGCCAATCAACCTGCTATCTGCCAATCACGGGAATGCGTGGAATGTTCTGATGCCGGGCATCCTGGCGGTTGGCGGAGTGGCGTGGAGGGGGGTTGGGCAGGGGGATGGAGCATTGGAAGTTAAGACCAGGTTTAGCCTTTGTTCTCTCTCTTACGTCTGACCTTCACAAGAGAAGGTCACGGTTGGCTTGTGGGTTCTTTCATTTATTTGGCGTGGGCTACGGCCAAACAGTAGCCTGTGTAAAGTTGGGTTAATAAACCGTCAATTCGTAAACTCAATCCTCTGTCTGGACAAGTGTTCCTTTATGATCTAGTCAGGTCATTACAATAGACTACCCCTTGCTTATCAGGAAACTCTTTGGTATGTTGTGGTGGACTGTCATTACAATTGCTTCACAGGAACCTGGTAAAATTATGTTTGTAGTGTAAATATCCACTGAATGGCTCCGAATTCACTGTCAACATGCAATCAAAGCTATGCTGTATAACCTTGTTTGGAGCTAACTTGTGCTCTCGAATCATACCCTGCTGATGTTGACATGCAGATGGGAGTTGTATTCATAACATTGCTAACTTAGCTAGCTAACATACATTTTGAGAAAACAAGTTATATTAAGTGGCTAGCTAGCTAGCGTTAGCAATATTTGGTGGTCAATGAGACTGAGAGCTAGCTAACCAGTTGAGCTTGCAAACATTGTTACTAAAGTATAATTTCGGATTTAAAAAATACTTCATAAACAGGCTCTGCAGTTCAGGAATCACAGTAGCAAGTACTCCTGGTGCAGGGTTAAATTATTTAGCCATTTAAACTGTTTTTGTCATAGCCCTCACTAGCATTTATGCAATTTAAACATGAGCTTGTCCGAGGTGTCGGACTCGACGACAGTTGCTATCCATTGGAGCGCTGCGATTGGTTTCCCAACATTCTGGGGTTGGGCTTAGCGAAGGGTCAATTGAGCTGCCTGTGTAAACACAGCCATAGTATCTTGAATGAAAACTTAATTGCTAATCATGTTTATCATTATTATGCAAAATGTTTTTGGAATTAATTGCCAAAACAACTCTCCCATCTCCTCTCCTGGATGACAGTTTTACATGTTTGTGTACAAATTGCACAGAACACCACACACAGCTAGACTTTCTTTGAATATAACTATTACTGTGAACTCAAGAATTGTAATGTTTTTGGTAAATATGTTGTTGGATTAATGTACAATA
This sequence comes from Salvelinus alpinus, assembly GCF_045679555.1. Lineage (NCBI taxonomy): Eukaryota > Metazoa > Chordata > Actinopteri > Salmoniformes > Salmonidae > Salvelinus > Salvelinus alpinus. The sequence goes on from NC_092090.1 coordinate 42,906,009, forward strand.
GAGTCACCGAACACATTCGGGCACTGAGAACAAATTCAGGAAATATTTGTACACATTTTTATTGCCTCTGTCTACTTTTAGCACAGTTAGCTACATGATTTAATTAGGCATTCTGCCTTAGAGATACACTGTAAGGTTGTAGTGAAAGTACTGTTTATCAACGCTAAATGCATGTAACAAAATACGCATAAATGAAATGGTATCATTTTCGGCATAATTTGAGCTGCTTGGAAGGAATTTGCTCAAACTTGAAGTTGATGATAGCTTTTAGATAATTACTCAAATTAGGATATGTACATACTACCTCAATACTACCTCAATTGGGCCAACCAACCAGCGCTCCCGCACATTGGCTAACAGGGCTATCTGCATTGTGTCCCGCCACCCGCCACCCACCACCCACCAACCCCTATTTTACGCTACTGCTACTCTCTGTTCATCATATATGCATAGTCACTTTAACCATATCTACATGTGCATACTACCTCAATCAGCCTGACTGACCGGTGTCTGTATGTAGCCTCGCTACTTTTATAGCCTCGCTACTGTATATAGCCTGTCTGTTTACTGTTGTTTTATTTCTTTACTTACCTATTGTTCACCTAATACCTTTTTTGCACTATTGGTTAGAGCCTGTAAGTAAGCATTTCACTGTGAAATGTTGTATTTGAAATGTTGAAATGTGGCACACGTGACAAATAAACTTTGATTTGATTTGATTTTCGTGGACCTTCATTTTACCACAAGCAGAACATATCTCAACAAAATGTCATGTCTAATTCTCATGCACTAACCCAGTAATTAGACAACCCTCTTCTTCCTCCTCCTTGTTTCATTGTAAATTATTTTCAGTGAATCATTATGGCAACATTTACTTCAATTACTAACCCAGGCACTGTCGCCTGTTGAGAAAAAGCCTTTATCTCGCTCTGCCTGCCATGTCACTCCATCTTTTACAGACATGCGTCAAATTTGAATGAAGTCATGTTGATTGGCGTTTCCCTTTGCTAGAGGAGAAACGAAAGGATAAGGGGTTCTGAGAAAAAGGTCTCTGCCTGTTTGCCTCACCGTGGCAAGAATCCGCCCCCAGGGAGAGAGCTTAATTTCGGGGAGAATCCCCCACCCGTCTGCCAACCACCTCCATCCTTCCATGCATGTCCAGAGCTGGAGGGGATGGAAGGGAGGGCACAGCTCCTGACAGACCTGAGCTACTGGAGCAGGAGCCAGTCAGGGCTATTTTTACTGGCTATGCCCCCAGGGTTTCACTAAGCCCCTCCAGTGTGTGTGTGTGTGTGTGTGTGTGTGTGTGTGTGTGTGTGTGTGTGTGTGTGTGTGTGTGTGTGTGTGTGCGTGCGTGCGTGCGTGCGTGCGTGCGTGCGTGCGTGCGTGCGTGCGTGCGTGCGTGCGTGCGTGCGATCCTGAAGTTGACATGGTGTGGAAAGGAGAAACAGTTCCACGTTGTACGGAGACAGAAGCGAAGAGATAATACAGGTTGGGCTTCTTTCACTGGCTGGCTCATGTGACCAAATACCATGTTGAAAACCTAACGGATGCTGCAATCATATTAAATTCTGGTATAGGGTACTGTACGCAGACATGACGGTTGCACATGTCAGATAAAACAATGTCTGGAGCCATGCATACCTCCCTGGGTAATTTATGTCTACCATCATTTTTCATTACAAATACATTGAATGTGTGTCATGTGATTCTTTCTAAACTAATGAGATTTTACATTTTTGTTGGGGACATTTAATATCATGAATAATCTATGTAAGATTTCTTAATTAAACAAGAAATTGTGAGAGACGATAAATCAGAATATGACACTTTGACATCATAATCACAATTCCCCATGTATGCAAAGCATGTATTTCATGTGTTTCATTTTGTTGATAGTCTCTTAAATAGGTAGCATTAGAACATGATTTATGTAGAATGGGGCCATGATTGCTCCAGACAAACAGTCTCTTGAAAAACACAGATTACATTATATCACTTACGATTTTTGAAGAGCACTCTCAACCAAGAGCCCTGTCTTCACTTGAAGTACTGTAAACTGTACCTATTGATTGATGTGCACTTTGGCCATTTAATAAAGTTCCCAAAAACTTTAAACCAACTCCAAAACCATGGTACAGCAGGTAACGTGACAGCATTTAGCTGGATGGAGTATTGACGAAGAACTGATTTGATTTGATTTTTATTTCACCTTTATTTAACCAGGCAGGCTAGTCGAGAACAAGTTCTCATTTGCAACTGCGACCTGGCCAAGATAAGGCATAGCAGTTCGACATATACAACAACACAGAGTTACACATGGAATAAACAAAACATACAGTCAATAATACAGTAGAAAAAAGAAAACAAAAAGTCTATATACAGTGAGTGTAAATGAGGTAAGATAAGGGAGTTAAGGCAATAAATAGGCCATGGTGGCGAAGTAATTACAATATAGCAATTAAACACTGGAATGGTAGATGTGCAGAAGATGAATCTGCAAGTAGAGATACTGGGGTGCAAAGGAACAAGATAAATAAATAAATACAGTATGGGGATGAGGTAGTTGGATGGGCTGTTTACAGGTGGGCTATGTACAGGTGCAGTGATCTGTGAGCTGCTCTGACAGCTGGTGCTTAAAGCTAGTGAGGGAGATATGAGTCTCCAGCTTCAGTGATTTTTGCAGTTCGTTCCAGTCATTGGCAGCAGAGAACTGGAATGAAAGGCGGCCATAGGAGAAATTGGCTTTGGGGGTGACCAGTGAGATATACCTGCTGGAGCGCGTGCTACGGGTGGGTGCTGCTACGGTGACCAGTGAGCTGAGATAAGGCGGGGCTTTACCTAGCAGAGACTTGTAGATGACCTGGAGCCAGTGGGTTTGGCGACGAGTATGAAGCAATGGCCAGCCAATGAGGGCGTACAGGTCGCAGTGGTGTGTAGTATATGGGGCTTTGGTGACAAAACGGATGCCACTGTGATAGACTGCATCCAATTTGTTGAGTAGAGTGTTGAAGGCTATTTTATAAATGACATCGCCGAAGTCGAGGATCGGTAGGATGGTCAGTTTTACGAGGGTATGTTTGGCAGCATGAGTGAAGGATGCTTTGTTGCGAAATAGGAAGCCGATTCTAGATTTTATTTTGGATTGGAGATGCTTAATGTGAGTCTGGAAGGAGAGTTTACAGTCTAACCAGACACCTAGGTATTTGTAGTTATCCACATATTCTAAGTCGGAGCCGTCCAGAGTAGTACTCTGGACGGGCGGGCAGTGATCGGTTGAAGAGCATGCATTTAGTTTTACTTGCATTTAAGCGACGTTGGAGGCCATGGAAGGAGAGCTGTATGGCATAGTGAATAGTACTGAATCAGTTCAAGACAGCTCACATGAATACCCTCAAATAAATCATTTCTGATATAACTTGTCTGCTCACTGTTTCGTTATTATAGACACATTTCAACAAAGAACCATGCCTTTCATGTAACAACACAATTTAGCGTTGATCAAATGGCACCTTTTTTGGTTGTTGTTCTGAGTCCATCCAATGGGCTTTTATCTCTCTCAGAGGAAAAAAAGGATGTAAGGAAATTATTTCTCTGGAGTACTTGTTCTCCATGAGGTTTCTGCCACTGAAACTCACTGCTGTAAATACACTGGATGAGGGAGAGTGCTCTCTGACAGGTCAGCTCCATAGGGAATACTGGAACTACTTTTCTACTGTTATTAAAAGGTTGTCTCCTAGAGACGGGAATGTGTTTCCAGTTTTCTCAAAGTCTGTGCAGTAGAAAATGGATTCTGGGAAACTTTGTTAAACCCACCCATCAATAACCCAGTGTCTGTCAAGCAAAGAGATGCAACGTCTCTAATAGAATATAGACACATGCTGTAACATCAACCCTGACTGCCCTCTGTGGCTAACGCGCCAATGTGTTCACACGCCTTCATGTGCTGACATTTTTGTCATAGTTTTATTGCTCAGTGTATGATGTTGGTGTCATACTTTATCATTCCAATGACACAATGACTGAGTATCTCCAGTTTCTCACTATCAACATTTACTACACCTGGAGGAGAGGGAGAACATGAGAGCCAGAGCACGAGACCTTGGGACTATAACCCACTGGGCACACACTGGTTGAATCAACGTTGCTTCCACATCATTTCAATGAAATGACATTGAACCTTTGTGGAATAAATGTTGAATTGACGTCTGTGCCCAGTGGGAAGGTTCTATCTGCGCAAAGCATAGTTCTGAGATACTGAGCATCACATTTTTCAAATCCCAGATCTCAGAACTGTTTTGTAGTGAATTCTTCTTTCATAACCCATTAATAAGGTCCCAGGGGGATGCAATTGCGGATAGAAACTTACGGCTCTGAAATGTCAATCTGGGTTCAGCCATAAGGTCCTATCTGACACAAAATGTTACAATTATTTAAATAGAAAAGTACAGACATGTAATTATTCAATAAAAAGAATACCCTTCCTTCATTCTGATCACATCATCAAATATATGAATTAATGTTCATCACACATTTGTTAAAGCGATAGTTCCCTAAAATAACAAATACACTATATCCTATGGATAACTAGCAACATTGCTAAAGCTTAGCTCTGGATGAGTAAACTGATATTTTTGTCTGGTCTCTGACACCCTACATGCTGTTAATCAATAAAATGTGGTAAGTTTGTAATTTTAGCGAAATACCCCTTCCATGGATGTTTTCAGATTGATATAGAACAAGTCAAAAACAGCAATGCCTCTGCTAAGGGCCTACAACCTTCTCTAAGCCACCTGCATTTATTTGTTTTTACATTCTTCTGAAAAAGTGGTTGGAAATATCTTAAATTGAGAAAGAGGACCAGAACCTATGATAAGAATAATCAAGACTTGGGACTATAAGGTTCTATCTGCAAAATGTATAGTTTTGAGAATTACTATTTTTCAAGTCCCAGATCTTAGAAGTGTTTTGTCATGTCTTCCTCTTTCATGACTCAGTAAGTAGATCATCATACATACAATTGTTTTTGATTGACAACTCAGCATTGTGTGATTGGATCGCAGATAGAATCATATAGCACCAAGTTAAAAGGTGTTTTCACAGATAGAACTTTCAGATTTGACCTTTTTTTCAACGTAAATCTGACATACAGTATCTCACATGTAAAGGACCACCTAAAGGACAAATTTTTGACCAAATGATCAGATATTAGATGTGTATTAAAATGTGTAATGATCCCGCTGTGTAGTTAGCTTAATGATATGCCACACTTGTCAGGTGGATGGATTATCTTGGAATGTCTTCCTCTTTCATGACTCAATAAGTATATCACCATACATACAATTATTTTGATTGACAACTCAGCATTGTGTGATTGGATTTCAGATAGAATTTTAAATTGTTAAGATGCAAGAGGCCATTACAATATACAGGGGCAGTCCATCACAGAGACTGGCTAGGAGAACTCCCATTCACACTTAATTTTCATGTCTTATACTATTTTTTTGCACTGAAAGTCATTGCAGAAACATACTACTTCTTACTTTACATCATAGACAATTAGCCCACATTGACGGTTATCTAACAACAGCAGTCAATTGGTTAAAACATGATTTATGTTTTATTGATATAACACTTGAGCAAACATCAATTTACATCGTTAATTAAACATCATTACAATGCTATCATGTCTATTGAGGATAGAATGATTATCCCCCTAAAATGATATTTAAACATGTTGTGCATAACTGTGCGGATGAAACAGACATCACAAGATACATTTGGCCATGCAGGCTATAAGTAACAAGATAATTATAGATGTACACTGAATAAAAATATAAACGCAACATGTAAAGTGTTGGTCCAATGTTTCATGAGCTGAAATAAAATATGCATTGAGTAAATGCTTTTATTTGAGGGAATCTTTAGAAATATAACCAATGGTATAGTAAAATGAAGAGATCACCTGGCAGTTGGTCACAACTCAACTCAGCAGGCAACTCCTTTGTCGATGTGCCTTTGCTCTCTGGTTATGCATACAGCAAGATCATGGGGGAGAGGAAAATGACATACAATATATATTTTTGTTCACCCTCATTTTTAATTAGTAGGGGGTTGGATATCGATTGTGTGGGGTGTGGGGGTTAAACTCTTTACCCTGTGCTGTCACACACTGATCGGTTTCACCTGTCTTTGTGCTTGTCTCCACCCCCCTCCAGGTGTCGCCCATCTTCCCCATTATTCCCTGAGCATTTATACCTGTGTTCTCTGTTTGTCTGTTGCCAGTTCGTCTTGTCTTGTCAGGTCTTACCAGCGTGCTTTCCTGGTTTCCTGTTTCTCAAGTGTTTGTTTCCTAGTCTTCCCGGTTCTGACCATTCTGCCTGACCTGACCCCGAGCCTGCCTGCCGTCCTGTACCTGCCTGAATCTGACCTGATTATATACCTCTGCCTGTCCTCGACATGCCCTTTGCCCCGTGTTATCATAAATTATTGAGAACTGTACTATCTGCCTCTACTGTAAGATATGGCGGTAGATTTTGAACTTATGGGGCTATTTTGCTTCCACTGGTCCTGGGGCCCTTGTTAAGGTCAACGGCATCTTGAACTTCACCCAATTCGAGGTCATTTTAGCCAAACACCTGGTTGCCTCTGCCCGGAGCAGAGGCGAAGCCACAGCAGGGCCAGGCTGGGCAGAAACCCTGCTAAATTCAACACTGGCCCACCCAATTATTTAAAATATATTTTAATGAAATAAATACATTTGATTCCTTGGAAAGAATTGGTTATAGAGCAATCATATGGTACCACTACCCCCCCCCCCCCTAGTTACAAGTTATGGAGAAACAAAGCCACAGAGGGAGATTGAAGAGACAACAACTGCTCCACTACCTCCATCGGCCGAGCCCAATCCGCCATGAGGAGGGTAGCATGTCTACTGCTTTGACTTCCATATCACAGCTTGCTCATCCTCGCTCAGCCCCAACTCATCATGGTGAGCATGTCATCATGAGTCCACCTGCGGAATTGTCTGCAGTTCTGCAGGTGGACCCATGCAACGAAAAATGCGAGTGTTCACCACTACAGTGATCAATGGAAAATTGTGGTGTTTCTCAAGGAAGTGGTATGGGGATGCTGTTTTCTCTAAAATGTGTAGAGATTTCCCCGAGGCCACTATGGAAGGCTCATTTATTAGAGACTGGAAGCATCTTCCCGAGGCATGCTTTAAGCACCAGGGTAGCAAACCCCACTCATTTGCACTGGATACAGTGCAAGCCATAGGAATCAAAGCCTGGGTAATGTTTTAAATCAACTTAACCATGAGGCCATGGACTATTCATTTGTAGAGAGGAATGGTGATCATGTCAAAGTGGTTCTGGACATTGTTATGCGCTAAACCAGACATAACACTACAGTACGTGGACCAGTGGCGGTCGGTGCCGTTTAAGATGAGGGAGGACGATCATTAGTCCAACAGTTGCAAACAACAGTGTTTTTATTGGACAAATTCAAGTATGTTTATCCCCGTTTCGTTCTGTTTGCTTCCATTTAAGATTTTTTTTTAACAGAATCGGCGTAATGAATACACATATGATCACACGCAAACACAGTTCACTTTCATAGCAGCCACATACAAACAGCATGATCCCTTTGATCATTGGATAATTCCTTCTCACATTTATGCACCCTCCCCCTGTCACCTTTTCCCTTCACTTGTGGACTTCAGTGCACAACACATCAGCTTTCTGTGACCAGGTGAAAAAACCTTTCCAAGCCAAACCTTCATATCATTACCGCTAAACACTACACACAGCTTCATCATTGTCAACATATTAGCTAATATCAAGTAAACATAGATACTAGAACTAACGCGTTAGTAAACTCTCTACAATCATGCAGTACAGTGTACAGTTAGCAAGCAGTTTAGCAGTTACACCGGTGGGCCCCGGTGGCAACAAATTAACAAAACCAAAAGATTACCTTGACTTGGAAGAGTTCCAGTGTTGTATAGCCATAGCCAGCTAGCTAACATAGCATCCCTCTTTGTTTGAACAGTGTGTTTGAGTAGGCTAAACTAGCTAGCTGCATTTGCTAGCTAAGTAAGTGAAAGAGAAAAAATATGAAATATAGCTAGCTCTCTCTCTCTCTTGCTTCTCCTTCATTTTTAAAGAAATTAATTTGTTAAAAACTGTTCAACTATTGTCTTTCTCTCTCTTTTAGTCCAGTACTCACCACATTTTATGCACTGCAGTGCTAGCTATCTGTAGCTTATTCTTTCAGCATTAGATTCATTATCTTTTTCTTTGATTGGGTGGACAACATGTCAGTTCATGCTATAAGATCTCTGATAGGTTGGAGGACCTCATCCGGAAGTCATAATTACTGTGTAAGTAGACGGAGGGGAGATGAGAACCATGATCCTCCCAGGTTTTTGTATTGAAGTCAATGTACCCAGAGGAGGACGAAAACTAGCTGTCGTCCGGCTACACCATGGTGTTACCCTACAGAGTGCTGTTGAGGCTGCTGTAGACCTTCATTGCAAAACAATGTGTTTGAATCATTTATTTGGTGACCTGATTATATTTAGTATAGTTTTATCTAAAAAGGGTAACTTTTTTAATGTTTCACTATTTTGATTATTTTGAAATTCACTGAGGAGAATGGTCCTCCCCTTCCTCCTCTGAGGAGCCTCCACTGACATGGACATAGGAAGAGTGAACTGGCCTTAATAAGGGCAACTTTTGTATGTATTTTTTTAATCTATCCAAATAAGATCCACAAATTCTAAATCTTCTGACTGAGCTGCACCCCCGGATCCAGGCCAATCAATATTGAATATTTATGCACAGAAACAACAGGTTGTTAGCAAGTTAATTTTGTGATATTGACACAGATATTATAGTTAGAAAAACAAGTCAGTTCGCGGACGCTATGGTCATTTTAAAGAAAGGCCGTCGACGGCAGCTATGGGTTCTAAAGGGTTTTAAATATGTCTGGGTATTTTTTCTGGAAAATGTTGGCCCAGCCACATTTATTTATGCCCAGCCACACAGCAATTTCTGCCTATGTCTTTGGCCAGGAGGCTGAAACTTGGCTGCAAGTTGATCTTCCAACAAGACAATATAACCCTAAGCACACATCAAGATCCACAAAGAAATGGTAAATTGGCCACAAAATCAACATCGCAATGGCCATCTCAGTCTCCGGACTTTGAAAACCCATTGAAAACCTGTGCTTTGAGTTGAAGAGGGCAGTTCATAAGCTCAGGCGAAGGATATCAAGGATCTGGAAGGAATCTGTATGGAGGAAGGGGCTAAGATCCATCCCAATGTGTTCTCCAATCATAAAACATTTTAGAAAAAGGCTCAGTGCCATTATCCTTACAAGGTGAAGTATTGAAACGTATTGAAAACAGAGGTGTCAATAATTTTGAGCCTTACCTTTTTTCGTTTTTTAAAAGTATAAAAGGATTTTTGGAGCATACAATATACTGTAGGTCTGTACTTGAATTATTTATTTTATACAGTCATTTTTTCTCATCTTTATCAAGGGTTTTAATATTTTCGGACTCCACCCTATGTCCCCAAGGCCCATGAGACCACTCTGGAGACTTTATCTCCTAGAATAAATAGTGTGTGTGTGTGTGTGTGTGTGTGTGTGTGTGTGTGTGTGTGTGTGTGTGTGTGTGTGTGTGTGTGTGTGTGTGTGTGTGTGTGTGTGTGTGTGTGTGTGTGTGTGTGTGTGTGTGTGTGTGTGTGTGTGTGTGTGTGTGTGTGTGTGTGTGTGTGTGTGTGTGTGTGTGTGGAGATCTTGGTGGAGAGAACTGTGAAAACAACCACTGTGTGGCTTGTCAGAAGAGGTCAACGTATTGGGGGAGTATTCAACTACAGTGAGTCACAACAGTGAGTGGGTCCAAGTTATCATTATTCAGTAGCAACAGTAGTCACCATGCAGGATTGCTGTTATTCTCCACTAATATGCTGCTGTGGGAAAATGTGTACGCTGGTCTCTGCCTAATTGACATCTTAACCAGAATGAAATGCTAGGTAAACATCATTTTGGATTCCGTATAGTTTGTCATTTTTCAAGAGAAGGCAAGTGCTTTGACATCAATATTTTATGTAAGCCTCCAGTTTGCTTACTTTCATCTGGGCTCCCATCTGCGTTTTAACGCCAATCTCTATGTCATAGACAAATAGGTTACAGTACATGCAGTGATTTACACTCCACATACCCCGTAGCTAGTGTTTAGAGAGATTGAGTTGTTTGTGTGTGTGTGTGTGTGTGTGTGTGTGTGTCTGTGTTTCATGGCTGTTAAGTGCATGCACATTCGTCCAGCTGGGTTTCACTTTAAAATAGATGACCCTTATGTGGTCAAGTAAAGTAACATTGTTTTAACACATTGTTAAATAGCACTCACAGCTGTAATAGGCACATACTGAGGTATGTATTGTAGTGTTTAATTTGTAAAGTGTCGCCTACATCAAATGTGTACGTATTGTGTGATCTAAAAACTGTAGGCATTTACTATGTGAAGGTTATGATTCAAGCTCTGATTGAGCCAATGCTACAGGAGAGCATAAGGCCCCAGAAATGTGAAGAGGCGGCAGGGCTTCCAGGCCAGGTGCATATTGGCCAAGATGAATCGCTGCCACAGTCAACTCGCTCCATTCTTCCTGACCAAGAACTGGATGGGAGAATTTGAGGATACAAGTTACAGCGTATGGTTTAAACATTACCATAATAACAGAGATTGCCTTCATTTTTCAACAAATCACTAGGTAATGGGTGGCCTAATTATCTTCATCCAGTCCATCATGTATTTAAAAAAAAAGACGACAACTTTTGAAACTTGGACACATGCCCAGCTGAACCACCCGATGTCTCTTCGGCGGTTGAACTTTGTTGCCATGAATAATAAATGGACACAACAGACTCACTTATAACCTTGAGGGGAAAGAGATGGGGTAAATATACTCCCAAGGAATTAGTTGAAGAGTAAAATATAGCTCCTTCTCTACCATGGTTTATGTAACACATATTTTGCCTCCCCCATGCACTTCAATTATTAATGCCCTGCTTTTAAGACTTAGCCTAGTTAAGTTATGACTATGCTGAGCCCTGTGGAATGCAGCAGATGCTGAAGGTGTTGAATAGAGCTCTATGATTTTCCACCATATCCCATTTCTTTGTCATCTTTTTCTCATAATCCTTTCTCCCATACCCATTTATACAACAGTTTGTTTATTCATTAGTTTGAAGCAATTTCTCCTCCAATATTGACTTATTATTACTGTGGCAAGCATGGCATGTTTTTCTTTGTTGACCACTCCACCAGATGCTGCCTGAGGGATGTCTTTCTTTCCATGCTTTGTTTATTTGCTTCAATTCTAATTCCTGTCAGTTTCTTAGTCATTTTCTTCGGAAATGTCATTTTGCGCATTGCCTTCAAATAGTTAAAATATTCATGGATAGGCTTGGAATTCACTTTTTTTTTTATAAAGGATAACTGTTTGCTATTTCAGTTCAGTTAGCTGTTGTATTGTTTGTCTGTGGGATGTACTGTTACACATATTTCTGGATAAACAGATGGAAAAGAGGTCTTAGAAAACATCAACCAGAAAAGTCTTAAAAGGTATCAGAAATACATCAAAACACAATAATGCTGACGTAAAGACCCCTACCAATAAAGGACAACTGTTTGCTATTTCAGTTCAGTTAGCTGTTGTATTGTTTGTCTGTGGCATGTACTGTTACAAAGAGTAAAGGATCTAATTTCTGGATAAACAAATGGAAAAGGGGTCTTAGAAAACATCAACCTGTCACGCCCTGGCCTTAGTTATCTTTGTTTTCTGTATTATTTTAGTTAGGTCAGGGTGTGACAGGGGGGGATATTTGTGTGTATTTGTCTCGTCTTGGGTGGTTGTATTGTATAGGGGGTTTTGTTGAGTGTATGGGGTTGTGTTCAGTATAGATGTTTAGGAAAGTCTATGGTTGCCTAGTTTGGTTCTCAATCAGAGACAGCTGTTTATTGTTGTCTCTGATTGGGAGCCATATTTAAGGCAGCCATAGGCATTAGGCTATTGTGGGTAATTGTCTATGTGATGTTGCATGTTTGCACTCAGTATTATAGCGGTCACGTTCGTTTTGTTATTTTGTATTGTTTGTTAAGTGTTCTTCATTATTAAAAAGAAGAATGTATTTCTCTCACGCTGCGCCTTGGTCCACTCCTTTAAACGGCCGTGACAGAATTACCCACCATACCAGGACCAAGCAGCGTGGTAAACGGCAGGAGAAGCAGCAGCAGCAGCAGCAGCAGGAGAGGCTTCACTATTTGGAGGAATGGACATGGGAGGACGAATTAGACGGCAAAGGACCCTGGGCAGAGCCAGGGGAATATCGCCGCCCCAAAGAAGAGCTGGAGGCAGCGAAGGCGGAGAGGCGCTATTATGAGGCGCTAGCACGGCAGAGCGGCTGGAGGCCCGAGAGGCAGCCCCAAAAAATTCTTGGGGGGGGGCACACGGGGAGTGTGGCAGAGTCAGGAGTCAGACCTGAGCCAACTCCTCCAGCTTACCGTAAGGAGCCGGTCAGGGCGGAATTGGAGGTGAGCGACGCAGAGACAGTGAAGGAGTTAATGGGGAAATTGGAGGAAAGAGTTATGAGGGAGGTGCTGGTTTGGTGCATGAGGCACGACATCCGCCCGACTGAACGTGTCGGGGAGTTGATGGCACCGGGGACAACTCTCCATACTCGTCCTGAGGTGCGTGCTAGCCGTCTGGTTAAGACTGTGCCAGCCTCACGCACCAGGCCTCCTGTGCGCCTTCCTAGCCCTGCACGTCCTCTGCCAGCTCGGCGCTACAGCTCTCCCAGCCGTGCTTCCAGTGGAGAGAGGGGGCGTCGTACCGGGCAGGCACCGTGTTATGCGGTGGAGCGCACGGTGTTCCCGGTGCGTGTGCTTAGCCCGGTGCGCAAAATCCCAGCTCCCCACATCTGCCGGGCTAGGGTGAAGATCCAGCCAGGGTGGATGGTGCCAGCCCTGCTCTCAAGATCTCCAGTGCGCTTTCACGGTCCGGTCTACCCAGTGCCACCTCCACGCACCAGCCCTCCGGTGGCAGCCCCCCGCTGTCTCTCCGTCTCATCGCTACAGAGTCTCCCGCCTGTCCAGCGCTGCCAGAGCCTTCCTCCTCTCCAGCGCTGCCGGAGTCTCCCACCTGTCCGGCGCTGCCAGAGCGCCAGCCCCTCAGTCCAGAGGCGCCAGCGCCAATCTGCCCAGAGCTGCCCGTCTGTCCCGAGCCGTCAGAGCTGCCCGTCTGTCCCGAGCCGTCAGAGCTGCCCGTCTGTCCCGAGCCGTCAGAGCTGCCCGTCTGTCCCGAGCCGTCAGAGCTGCCCGTCTGTCCCGAGCCGTCAGAGCTGCCCGTCTGTCCCGAGCCGTCAGAGCTGCCCGTCTGTCCCGAGCTGCCCGTCTGTCCCGAGCCGCCCGTCTGTCCCGAGCCGTCAGAGCCGCCCGTCTGTCCCGAGCCGCCCGTCTGTCCCGAGCTGTCAGAGCCGCCCGTCTGTCCCGAGCCGTCAGAGCCGCCCGTCTGTCCAGAGCCGCCCGCCAGACAGGAGCAGCCAGAGCCGTCCGCCAGACAGGAGCAGCCAGAGCCGTCCGCCAGCCAGGAGCAGCCAGAGCCGTCCGCCAGCCAGGAGCAGCCAGAGCCGTCCGCCAGCCAGGAGCAGCCAGAGCCGTCCGCCAGCCAGGAGCAGCCAGAGCCGTCCGCCAGCCAGGAGCAGCCAGAGCCGTCCGCCAGCCAGGAGCAGCCAGAGCCACCAAAGCGGGTATTAAATATGGTGGAGTGGGGGCTACGTCCCGCACCCGAGCCGCTGCCGTAGGAAGGCCCACCCGGACCCTCCCCTTCTGTGTCAGGTTTTGCGGCCGGAGTCCGCACCTTTGGGGGGGGGGGGGGCGGGGTACTGTCACGCCCTGGCCTTAGTTATCTTTGTTTTCTGTATTATTTTAGTTAGGTCAGGGTGTGACAGGGGGGGATGTTTGTGTGTATTTGTCTCGTCTTGGGTGGTTGTATTGTATAGGGGGTTTTGTTGAGTGTATGGTGTTGTGTTCAGTATAGATGTTTAGGAAAGTCTATGGTTGCCTGGTTTGGTTCTCAATCAGAGACAGCTGTTTATTGTTGTCTCTGATTGGGAGCCATATTTAAGGCAGCCATAGGCATTAGGCTTTTGTGGGTAATTGTCTATGTGATGTTGCATGTTTGCACTCAGTATTATAGCGGTCACGTTCATTTTGTATTGTTTGTTAAGTGTTCTTCGTTATTAAAAATAATGTATTTCTCTCACGCTGCGCCTTGGTCCACTCCTTTAAACGGCCGTGACACAACCAGAAAAGTCTTAAAAGGTATCAGAAATACATCAAAACACAATAATGTTGACGTAAAGACCCCTGCCAAATAATATCAACACGTATACAGTTGAAGTCCGATGTTTACATACACCTTAGCCAAATACATTTAAACTGAGTTTTTCCACAATTCCTGACATTCCTGACATTGAATTTTGGCCTATTTCTCCTGACAGAGCTGGTGTAACTGAGTCAGGTTTGTAGGCCTCCTTGCTCGCACACGCTTTTTCAGTTCTGCCCCCACATTTTTTTTAGAGGATTGAGGTCAGGACTTTGTGATGGCCACTCCAATACCTGGACTTTATTGTCCTTAAGCCATTTTGCCACAACTTTGGAAGTATGCTTGGGGTCATTGTCCATTTGGAAGAACCATTTGCGACCAAGCTTTCACTTCCTGACTGATGTCTTGAGATGTTGCTTCAATATATCCACATAATTATCCTGCCTCATGATGCCATCTATTTTGTGAAGTGCACCAGTCCCTCCTGTAGCAAAGCACCCCCAGAACATGATGCTGCCACCCCCGTGCTTCACGGTTGGGATGGTGTTCTTTGGCTTGCAAGCTTCCCTCTTTTTCCTCCAAACATAACAATAGTATGTTGCTGTTTAGAAGCCTCTTGGACCTAGACTTCGTGCTCCGGTACCACTTGCCGTGCGGTAGCAGAGAGAACAGTCAATGACGAGGGTTGCTGGAGTCATTGACAATATTTAGGGCCTTCCTTTGACACCGCCTGGTATATAGGCCCTGGATGGCAGGAAGCTTGACCCCGGTGATGTACTGGGCCGTACGTACTACCCTCTGTAGTGCTTTGCAGTCGGAGGCCGAGCAGTTGCCATACCAGGCAGTTTTGCTTTCCATCAGGATGCTCTCGATGGTACAGCTGTAAAATCTTTTGAGGATCTGAGGACCCATGCCAAATCTTTTCAGTCTCCTGAGGAAGAATAGGTTTTGTCGTGCCCTCTTCACGACTGTCTTGGTGTGCTTGGACCATGTTAGTTTGTTGGTGATGTGGATGCCAAGGAACTTGAAGCTCTCAACCGGCTCCACTGCAGCCCCATCGATGAGAATGGGGGCGTGCTTGGTCCTCCTTTTCCTGTAGTCCACAATCATCTCCTTTAACGTGATCACATTTTCACCACGCGGTCAGGTCTCTGACTTCCTCCCTATAGGCTGTCTCATCGTTGTCGGTGATCAGGTCTGCCACTGTTGTGTCATCAGCAAACTTAATGATGGTGTTGGAGTTGTGCCTGGCCGTGCAGTCATGAGTGAGGGGGCTGAGCACGCACCCCTGAGGGGCCCCCATGTTGAGGATAGCATGGCGGATGTGTTGTTACCTCCCCTTACCACCTGGGGGCAGCCTGTCAGGATGTTTAGGATCCAGTGCACTCAATGCAGAGGGAGGTGTTTAGTCCCAGGGTCCTTAGCTTAGTGATGAGCTTTGAGGGCACTATGGTGTTGAACGCTGAGCTGTAGTCAATGAATAGCATTCTCACATAGGTGTTCCCTTGTCCAGGTGGGAAAGGGGAGTGTGGTGTGCAATAGAGATTGCATCATCTGTGGATCTGTTGAGGCGGTATGCAAATTGGAGTGGGTCTAGGGTTTCTGGGATAATGGTGTTAATGTGAGCCATGACCAGCCTTTCAAAGTATTTCATGGCTACAGACGTTAGTGCTACGAGTCAGTAGTCATTTAGGCAGGTTACCTTAGTGTTCTTGGGCACAGGGACTATGGTGGTCTGCTTGAAACATGTTGGTATTACAGATTCAGACAGGGAGAGGTTGAAAATGTCAGTGAAGACACTTGCCAGTTGGTCAGCGCATGCTCGGAGTACACGTCCTGGTAATCCGTCTGGCCCAGTGGCCTTGTGAATGTTGACCTGTTTAAAGGTCTTACACACATCGGCTTCGGAGAGAGTGATCACACAGTCATCCGGAACAGCTGATGTTCTCATGCATGTTTCAGTGTTACTTGCCTCAAAGCGAGCAAATAAGTTATTTAGCTCGTCTGGTAGGCTCATGTCACTGGGCAGCACTCAGCTGTGCTTTCCCTTTGTAGTCTGTAATAGTTTGCAAGCCCTGCCACACCCTGTAGTATGATTTGATCTTAGTCCTGTATTGACGCTTTGCCTGTTTGATGGTTCGTCGGAGGGCGTAGCGGGATTTCTTATAATCTTAGACATGTAAATCTTTATCCACAATATAGCAGGGGATGTAAAGCCATAACACATAGGTTTTTCCAGCAGCAGACTATGATCAATAATGTCAAAGGCCGCACTGAAGTCTAACAAAACAGCCCCCACAATCTTTTTATCATCAATTTCTCTCAGCCAATCATCAGTCATTTGTGTAAGTGCTGTGCTTGTTGAACGTCCTTCCCTATAAGAGTGCTGAGAGTCTGTTGTCAATTTGTATCTGGTCAAACACAACTTTTCGAGCACTTTACTAGAGGTTGGTAACAGGCTGATTGGTCAGCTATTTGAGCCAGGAAAGAGGGCTTTACTATTCTTAGGTAGCGGAATGACTTTTGCTTCCCTTCAGGCTTAAATTGAAGATATGGCAAATAGGAGTGGCACTATCGTACACTACAATCCTCAGTAATTTTCCATCCAAGTTGTCAGACCCCGGTGGCTTGTCATTGTTGATAGACAACAATCATTTTTTCACCTCTTCCACACTCACTGTACAGAATTCTAAAAAACAATTATTGTCTTTCAAAATTGGATCAGATATACTTGGATGTGTAGTGTCAGCGTTGGTTGCTTGCATGTTATGCCTAAGTTTTGTAATCTTGGGAATTAAAAAATCATTAATGGTAATATCAGACGGTTTTGTGATGAATGAGCCATCTCATTCAATGAATAATGGAGCTGAGTTTGCCCTTTTTCCCAAAATGTTATTGAAGGTGCTCCAAAGCCTTTTACTATCATTCTTTGTCATTTATCTTTGTTTCATAGTGTATTTTTTTCACATTTTTATTCAGTTTAGTCACATGATTTCTCAATTTGCAGTACGTTTGCCATTCCTTTTGTCTCATCCCTCTCAACCATACACTTTTTCAATTCCTCGTCATCCACAAGGGTTGAACAGTTTTTACAGTCATTTTCTTTAATGGGTGCATGGTAAGAGTAACTGGGATAAGCAATTTCATAAATGTGTCAAGTGCAACATCTGTTTGCTCCTCATTACACCCCACGTACCAACAAATATTCTTTACATCAAGAACATAGGAATCACTACAAAACGTATTGTATGATCTCTATATTAGGCCCAGCCTTTGGAACATGGCTTTTCCTAGATATGGCTACTGATCACTACATCCGATGGATCTGGATACTGCCCTGGCAGGTTGACTGATAACCTGAAACAGGTTTCAGGCACTGGTTACAGTTTTGGACTCAGTGAAGGAGCAACCCTGAGCTAGATGAAAGGAGGCAAGTTGTGTAGCCGATGTCGGTTCTGGGACACGATGGATGCCTTCCACATTTGACTGCAGCGGCGAGAGTCCTCAGGCTGACATGCGGAACCCAACAAAGTTGATCTCTAGCACTGAGAACAGGCACTTCTCAGTGTTGAGTGTGAGGTTGTGTTGACTGAGCGCTGCGAAGGCTGCTTGTAGATGTTCACCATGGACGGCAGTGTTGGACGATGTCGTCCAAGTAGATAGTCACTCCAGAGACTCCAGGCAAAATGATGGTGAACATTATCTTCTGGAAACAGCTGGGGGCCAAACTGAGACCATAAGGCATCCTTGTGTAGCGGAACACCCAGATATGAGTGACGAAGGTTGTCAGGTTCCTACTCTCTGAGTGTAGGGGAACTTGGAGGGAGCCCTTGCGAAGGTCCAGCTTTGTGAAGACCGTCAACCCGTAGAAGTGAGTGGTCAGTTCCTCCATAGTCGGCAGTGGGTACCGGCCTTGTTGGCCCCTCTTAGATCCAAGCATACCCGCAGCTTTCCAGAGTTCTTTTTAGCGATGACCAAGTTAGATACCCATGGGGAGGCTTCCACTGGCTTGATGAATCCATCCTCCAGCTGCTTCTATAGATCCTTAGTGACCTCCAAGTGTAAAGCCAGTGTAATACGGCGTAGCGGTTGAATGACTGGAGTCACCGTAGGGTCAAACAGAGGTTTATGTGTGAACACTGTCAGGGCACCTACGCCATTGAAGAGGCTGGACCATTGCTCTTGCCATGGGGAGGCGACATGCAGGATTGTTTCTCCAACTGAGAGAACCCCAGGCTGGTGAACATGTCTAGACCTAAGATATTAGTGCCCGGCTGTGTGATGTGGAAGGGGAACTGAGTGAGGGCCTTGTTGCCATACTAAACAGCTGAGTGTATAAAGCCAACAGCATTAATCACTGAGCACCCATATCCGTACAGGCTAAGGTTGGGCGGCTGGAGGAGCAGGTGGGACAAGAACTGCTCATAGATAGCCATGTTGAGGAGCGACACCTTTGTTCCTGTGTCTAGCACGAGAGGAATGCAGGTGTCACCCAGGTATACAGCACAAGTGTAAAACCCTGCCGGGTTTGAGCGAACAGTGACTGACAGCAGGGGGTGTGTCCATGGGGTGTGAGTGTTGGTGCACGAGGGCCTGGGCTGGAGTTGACCTACACTACTTTGCAAAATGGTTTGGTTTCTGACATCGTCTACATGTCTGTCCACGAGCGGGGCAGTCAGGGGCATGTGAATTGTGTCTATTGGAACCACAGTTGGCACACCATTGACGCGCCTGGGTTCTCATCAACTGCACTGAGGCATTCATGTCACTGTCTGAGTGACAGCTACAGTCTGGACACTGAGACTGCTGCACAGATTGAACAGCACTGGAATGTGTCTGTGCGTCAGAGATCTTAGTTGCACAGTGAGCTGCTGATTCCACTTGGGAGGCTATGGCTACAGCTTTTACTAATGTCAGATCATCCTCTTCAAGGAAAAGCCTCTCCTGCACGTGTGAGCTTGAGGTTCTTTCAATGAACTGGTCTCTGATAATTTAATCTCTAAGATAACCAAACTGACATGCCTGCGCTAGCCCTTTAACCACATCCAGTCTAGTAGCTAGCATGTATGTACGTCTCAAACGACAACTTTCATCTGTCCCATTGGATTGTCGGTTCGCCTGCGGGAGGCAAGAACTGCTCCGGTGTAGAAATACTTACAGCCATCCTTGTGCACCAAATGTTATTAACCCCAAAAAACAGTAACTGTAATCCGTTACGCTACCAGCAAAAATAATGTAATCAGATTACAGATACTTTTGAAAAACTAGATGATTACTTTGAGGATTACTTTTAAATTCAGAAAGGATGTTTGCCCCAAAAAATCTTTGACACTTCTCTGTTTTCTCAATGAAATTCAAATCAGCATTGAAAAAAGGCGCAAGTTTAGGTTTGTTCTACCCGAGCGAGTCTGATGACAAGTCAGAGACCACTATGATGACACACCAAATGTGTTTGATGGATCGCAGGAAAAGAGCAGGAATAGGCTTTTGTTGGCTGCAGTCCAGGCTATGTCTTCCAATGGTGTGACTGCTGTCGGTTTCCAAAGATTATCCAATTTGAATAAACGCTTGGAGGTAAGGAGGACAGCAGTGGTGTAGTCTACTGCGATGCGGATATCACTTATTATTGATATCTACATAACGCATTGACGTGTATCACACTGCTGCTCTCTCATTTAGCTATTTGCTATTTGTGGTTGTTGTGGATGGCTGTTAACAAATCTAAATGTTTATTTGAACCCAATAATGGTTGAATTCAAGAAGTTTAAGCTGCCTATCAATCACTGTTTTGTGAAACCAGTGGACACCAGTGAAAAATGCGCTCTTGTAACAGCTGCATAGTGCAGATCCAAGCCTATGGAATAAAAGTGGGACTTTTATTGCTCAATCTAATTCATGCTGATAAAAACAAAAAATCCATAGGCCTAATGAACACATGCTCAAACGTGCACACTTTTGATAGACTTAAAGGGGCAATCTGTAGTTACTACATCCGTTTTTGGGCTTATATATATATATATATATATATATATATATATATATATATATATATATATATATATATTGATTCTTGAAGAATATCATTTATAAATGCCCCTTGAGCTTAGTTCAATTGTCACACTCCATGAGAACCCAAAATATAAGCTTGTTTTACTCCAACGTTTGTAAACATGGTAAATGTAAACAAACACTGTATAGGCTCATAACATGGTTAAAACAATTTTTATATCATGGATGGTCAGTCCTTGCATCCATAGCTGTCTATTACTATGAGAGTGGTTGCATTTCTCCAGGCCCATCCCTTAGCTTTTTACCAAAACAGGCGGGGTGTCCGTTGTTTTTGTTTGTTATTGTTTCATCTGTGGATTTTCCCATTAAACAGCTGCATACTATCAAGATATCAAAGTATCACCAACAAAAAGTGATGGACCATATTATGGCATTAATTTCTCACATGTAAATAGCACTTTTCAGTAGTGCTCAAGCATGCCATTCCATGATCGCAGCATTTATTTTTCAACTCAAATCAATGAACCCAATCAGTCCTCCATGACAACAAATTCATAAACAACAGAGTAGGGCTGGCTAAAAAGTCCTTAGTTTTGGGGTCATGCTCAGGTAAAACAATTTGTCTAATCTATACTTCGATATTTCCAAGTCCTATTCTTGAAGATCAAGGGGTATAACATTTATTGGAATGACTGGAATTCTGCTAGACTTTGGTTATTAATGTAAAGATATAATTTAATCATATTATTATATGTCGTAGAAAGCGATGGGTTAGAAGAAGTCTACATAACCAACCCATAAGGTAAAATTTAACATCCATATATGGCCAGCTATGTAAACTTTAATATTGATTTATCCTGCAATAGATGTTGTTCAATTGGTAACATACATTTTTGTCTTCTTCTAATGCCTCTTTAGGGGAAAGTCATCTAAAAGTAACGGAATGTAATCAGATTACGTTGCTGAGTTTGTGTAATCCGAAAGATAAGTTTCTGATTACAATTTTGCACACCCAACCCTACCCAAGCCTGGCTGTAACTTAACAAAATGTGTAAAAAGTCAAGGGGTCTGAATACTTTCCGAATGCATTGTATGTACAACATATTTGGCTGGCTAGGAAAATAACTTTAAAGCCATTTTTCTGTGGCCTACCTGGGGCCCACTTGGGTGAACGAATTCCAATACCACGAGAACCTGCGGAGACTCAACCAGCAGGAATTGGATCGTCTCGCTATGGTTCCCCGACACTCGTAGGTTGACGGGGGTGGTCTGGTGGGTGGCCCGGCCTATAGAGAACCCGCCCAGTGCTCTAAAACCAATGGGAATGGAGAGGGGTTGAGTGGGGATGCCCAGCTCGGGTGACGAATGAGCTAGGTCTCTTAAAGGGGCAGGTAGACACATAATGACCGGCAGTACCGCAATACAGACAACTCTGGGTCTCAAGTCTGCGTACGTATTCGGCTGGATACAGCCTTGCCGAGCTGCATCGGCTCGGGAAGAGGTGAATTGGAAGTCTCCTGAGGCTCTTGTAGCGACTCGTGTAAGCTCGGATCCTCGTGGTACGTAGACGCCAGGGACTTCCGGGGTGCAAGGTGGGATCCCCGAGTGAGCGATTTGGACCGCAATCGGACCTCTTCTCCCTCCTCCGTTCCTGTAGCCAACCATCGATCCAGATGGTTAAAGCGATGAGTGAGTCGAGATCTGTCGGTAGTTCTCGGGCTGCCAGCTCATACTTTACCTCCTCCGATAATCCATGCAGGAATGTGTCGAACAACGCTTCCGGGTTCCAGGTACCCTCCGCTGCTCATGTGCAGAACTCCACCACATAGTCTGCCACACTGATCGTGTCCTGCCGAAGCTGTTGTAACTTCCAGGCAGCTTCTCTCCCGGACACCGGAGCCTCGAAAACTTCTCACCTCAGCCACGAATACCTCCAGACTGAGGCAGACGGTGATTGTTGCTCCCACACCGCCGTTGCCCAGGGGAGTGCCCTCCCGGACATCAGCGTGATAATAAAGTAGTGGGGCAAAGGTACTGTACGGCAGGCAGGCTCACACTGTACCCAAACCAGCCGCGCGCCATCGTGCGCAAATTGATTTTGCCCCCCACACCAATGGCGATCACGACACGCAGGTTAAAATATCAAAACAAACTCTGAACTAATTATATTAATTTGTGGACAGGTCGAAAAGCATTAAACATTCATTGCAGTTGCAGTTTCTAGCTAATTTGTCCTATTTAGCTAGCTTGCTGTTGCTAGCTGATTTGTCCTGGGATATAAACGTTCAGTTGATATTTTACCTGAAATGCACAAGGTCCTCTACTCCGACAATTAATCCACACATAAAACGGTCAACTGAATCATTTCTAGTCATCTCTCCTCCTTCCAGGCTTTTTCTTCTTTGGACTTTATATTGCAATTGGCAACTAACTTTCATAAGGTTATGACGACCTCCGTTCGTCTTTCAGTCACCCACGTGGGTATCTGCTTCTATAAACCAATGAGGAGATGGGAGAGGCAGAACTTGCAGCACAATCAGCATCACAAATAGAACTGACTTTTATTTTTTAGAGCTTGGCAACGCATACGCTCATTGGCGAGCACGAGCAGTGTGGGATGTCTAAATATATTTAGCAACGCTCGCGCACGCGATGTGGCTGGTGTAGTCAGCATGTTAGGGTCAGGGCAGGCAGAGGCCATTAATCCAGAGTACAGGGCAAAGGTACAGGTCGGCAGGCAGGCTCAAGGTCAGGGCAGGCAGAAAGGACAAAACCAGGAAACCTAGAAAACAGGAAAATAGACAAGGCAGGAGCAAGGGGAAAACCGCTGGTCGGTTAGAGGACACCCCATTATAGCTGACACCCCATTATTTCTGCAGACATATTTTAATCTTAATTCAGAGCAGATATTTAAAAGAGTTTTGGGAAAATGTGGTCATATAAGGGAGATTCTACTGTAATTCCGTTACCACGGTTTGCATCTGCAACTAGATTAGTTTTTCTAAATGTTTCAGTGGAAATAGTTCAAAGTTGTCCTTGTGCAAAGAGCTGTAAGGATTGTTAAACTAATGGGATGGGTAAAATAATGTTTACCACAGAGAAGACAACAATATCTATCATTCAACAAGATAGCACTGCCACTTTGGTAACCTTGCCATGGAAGTAGAAGTTAATTTAGAGTTTATATGAGGTAAATGTCGAGAACACAAAACAGTTTATCTTAATTGCAGCATGCATTTGGTCACCACAGGGCAAATTTGGGGTTTTTGTTTAACTCAAGTGCAGGTTTGATTGAATTCTGGCATAAGTTTCCCTTCGAAAAATGTTATGTATTAATGTTCTAGCAGCTTGTCAGGGGAACCCGAAGTGTCTTACTCTGGTGTCTTACTCTGGTGTCTTACTCTGGTGTCTTACTCTGGTGTCTTACTCTGGTGTCTTACTCCGGTGTCTTACTCTGGTGTAACTAGAGGAACACTGCTTGTGATTTGTATTGAATGAAACCAAACATTAAACTTTGACAATTGAACTGTGCTATATACTTACTTGGGAGTCAGGCTGCATGGTGCAGAGGTACTTATAATTAGAGTAGGGTCGTCATGTCTGCGAGCTTGCCGTTTAACTGCTGTATCACTGTATCTAATGTGTATAGCAGGAGCGTGGCAGTCATCTTTGATTAATGTGTCTCTGAGGGGCCTGCTGCAGCGGGAAACAGACAGCCTGAGTCAGAAGCAATCCCAGCGTCCACTACTCACTGTGCCCTCGCCAATGAAAAATGAGAGTCTATTTTGTTGAATATAAGAGACTTGCACAATTACCGTTTTAATCATTCCCTCACATGGATTCCCCTCTCCTCCCACACTCCCTCCCCCTGCAGCTATGCTGAACGTTCAGCGGCGCACAACGCTAAATGTTTAACTGAGATGGGTGAGTTTTAACCACACTTTAGGGACTTACATTCTGCTCAACCCACACACAACATACTGTATATCCATAAATATGCCCATTGCTACCGGCACCAATGGAAAAAATAGCATCTGGAATTAACGGATGCTCAGTGTGTCATACAGGAAATCATTATCTACTTATTGAGGTTCCTGTCTTTTTGTCAGCATAATCCTTGGTAATGTCTGACTAAAATCATGATTTCCCTAGAGCCTATAGTTTACACACACAGCGCTTACATCCATGTATAGACAACGGACTCTATTCAATCCGTATCGCAGAAGTTTGGTTTTACAGCGTGATTGAAAATATAAAGGCAATGTTCGAGGACATTGCATTCACGGTAAACGCAGCAATCGGAAATTACATTTACATTTCTATTGCGCAATCTGTAACACTTCAGCGATACAGATTGAATAGAGCCCACATTTCTGAACCGGGGAGGCCTGAAATCTGTCATGGTGGGATCAGATATTGAATGGGTAGTATCTCTTGGGCCTTCTATGTCTCTAGGGTTCTCTTAGCGTAAGCATTTCACACAGCTAAAAAATTTACATTTTCCACTTTATCCCAGATAATGGTAATTCCATAAATTATTGTATTGATTTGGCCTGCCTAAATAGATACATTCTACACAAAAAGTCAATTCCTTATATCCACTGAAATAATCCATAACTGCAACATGTTTACTGCACTTAAACATGTCTATTAGTATGGACTGACATGCAGCATTGCCATGGCAACAACTCACCCCGAAGGAGCCAGTCTGGAGAGCCATAACATAGAGTTGAAGTCGGAAGTTTACATATACTTTAGCCAAATACATTTAAACTCAGTTTTTCACAATTCCTGACATTTAATCCTAGTAAGAATTCCCTGTCTTAGGTCAGTTAGGATCACCACTTGATTTTAAGAATGTGAAATGTCAGAATTATAGTAGACAGAATGATTTATTTCAGCTTTTATTTCTTTCATCACATTCCCAGTGGGTCAGAAGTTTACATACACTCAATTAGTATTTGGGAGCATTGCCTTTAAATTGTTTAACTTGGGTCAAACGTTTCAGGTAGCCTTCCACAAGCTTCCCACAATAAGATGGGTGAATTTTGGCCCATTCCTCCTGACAGAGCTGGTGTAACTGAGTCAGGTTTGTAGGCCTCCTTGCTCGCACACGCTTTTTCAGTTCTGCCCACACATTTTCTAGAGGTTTGAGGTCAGGGCTTTGTGATGGCCACTCCAATACCTTGACTTTGTTGTCCTTAAGCCATTTTGCCACAACTTTGGAACTATTCTCGGGGTCATTGTCCATTTGGAAGAACCATTTGCGACCAAGCTTTAACTTCCTGATTGATGTCTTGAGATGTTGCTTCAATATATCCACATAATTATCCTTTCTCATGATGCCTATGCCTATCTATTTTGTGAAGTGCACCAGTCCCTCCTGCAGCAAAGCACCCCCACAACATGATGTTACCACCCCGTGCTTCAGGGTTGGGATGGTGTTCTTCGGCTTGCAAGCTAACCCCTTTGTCCTCCAAACATAACGATGGTCATTATTGCCAAACAGTTCTATTTTTGTTTCATCAGACCAGAGGACATTTCCCAAAAAAGTACAATCTTTGTCCCCATGTGCAGTTGCAAACCGTATTCTGTTTTTTTTATGGGGGTTTTGGAGCAGTGGCTTCTTCCTTGCTGAGCGGCCTTTCAGATTATGTCGATATAGGACTCATTTTACTGTGGATATAGATACCTTTGTACCTGTTTCCTCCAGCATCTTCACAAGGTTCTTTGCTGTTGTTCTGGGATTGATTTGCACTTTTCGCACCAAAGTACGTTCATCTCTAGGAGATAGAACGTGTCTCCTTCCTGAGCGGTATGACAGCTGCTTGGTCCCATGGTGTTTATACTTACGTACTATTGTTTGTACAGATGAACGTGGTACCTTCAGACATTTGTAAATTGCTCCCAAGGATGAATCAGACTTGTGGAGGTCTACAATTTGTTTTTTGAGGTCTTGGCTGATTTCTTTTGATTTTCCCATGATGTCAAGCAAAGAGGCACTGAGTTTGAAGGTAGGCCTTGAAATACATCCACAGGTGCACCTCCAATTGACTCAAATTATGTCAATTAGTCTATCAGAAGCTTCTAAAGCCATGACCTCCTTTTCTGGAATTTTCCAAGCTGTTAAAGGCACAGTCAACTTAGTGTATGTTAACTTCTGACCCACTGGAATTGTGATACCATGAATTCTAAGTGAAATAATCTGTCTGTAAACAATTGTTGGAAAAATGTATTGTGTCATGCACAAAGTAATGTCCTAACCAACTTGCCAAAACTATAGTTTGTTAACAAGAAATTTGTGGAGTGGTTGAAAAACGAGTTTCAATAACTCCAACCTAAGTGTATGTAAACTTCCGACTTCATCTGTATAACCCCTATTTGTAATTTAAGTATGCATGACAAGCTATTATCAATATGTAAATCTGGGGAAAAGTAGCATACAAATATTTATCAACACACTTTTAATCAACTATGTAGTTCAATTCATACAGATTCTTCCTGGTTTACTTTGTACCAATGTCCCTAAAATATACATAGACAATGTGATTGATTCAGGACAGATGCCACAGCAAGATGCTTTACATTGTAAATTCATGGAAGAGTATGGAATGTATTATATCAGTGAGCCAGGACAGACAAACATGAACGCCACCAGCTCAAATGATCCCCCACTCACATGAACCTGGCTGTCACCTAAAGAGTAATCTAAAAGAGATGTCACTACATGCCATTTCACTCCGCTCATCCCTCGTCGATGTCCCCGGACCGTCTTCATGAGTGCACATGGCATGGCAGAGACGCATTTTCAGATAGCCATTTTACCTTTCCCATTATTTGTATCATTTTCGGGACACATTATGCAGAGGGATGGAAATCGGGATGTCGGTGTTCCAAAGGGCAATGTCTCTGTCATGTGCGTGCCAGTTTATTCTGAGAAACACAGAGCTAGCTATACTCGTCCTGACGTTAACAGGAACTAAGATACATTACAAAGAGACACTTGTTTTAGGCTCTGTCTTATGGAGTTCTGAGTTCTGAGAGGTATAAGTAGCTGTGAACACTGCTACTTTTTAGTGAGTTTGAACAGTACAAGTCTGATTGATATTAGATCTGAGATGCGATTGCATAGAGCTTTATTATTTCCAGTCTCTCTTTCCCAATCTCTTGGATACTTACCTAAGTGCGTTTTCTTCTCGTTCGTATCTCGACAAGTGATTTAACAAAAAAAGCAATTACCCTCATCATTGAGTATTTCCTTTCATCTCCTGCAGGGCTGAACTCAACACAATACAAGGTGCTTGAGGCCCTTAACCACTTCTATCGTACCAAGGCAGAGTTCATTAACACTGATACAAAACGAATTGTTATCATTTAAGTGGCAACCATTCTTTGCTGATAGCTATATATAGATCAATTGTGAATAATTTAAGCATAGCTTAATACACTAGGAGAGTTGGGTTTCCGGGGGGTCACTGGAAAGAAATTCTGTTTTCAAAATGGCAAGAATTATATATCTAACCTTATCTCAAATGAAACCATACTATCTCCACCTTTCAAAAACTCAAGGGCAAATTGACAACAAAAAATTGTGGATCTTTGTAACGACTGCTTTTTAACCAACCAAATTAGAATTTGGTCGCCAGTGTTTCAAAATGTTGGGAGGGGCAAAGTATGCTTTAGGCCTACTGTACTATATGTTATATC
The DNA here is from genome assembly GCF_045679555.1 of Salvelinus alpinus. Lineage (NCBI taxonomy): Eukaryota > Metazoa > Chordata > Actinopteri > Salmoniformes > Salmonidae > Salvelinus > Salvelinus alpinus. The sequence continues at coordinate 42,934,118 of NC_092090.1, forward strand.
TTTTTTGTTGAATATTTGTTAGTTGGAGGTAGAGCTATCTAAACCATTCACTTTTTTTCTCCTTAAAAGGAGCTGTCCAGTTACATTGGTTCTGAAAATGACTTTTCAGCAATTACACATTTTCCTTGTGCTGATACCACAAGATAAACAGTGTGCGGGGCTATTGTTTGATAAGATCTATATTTCAAACATCACCTCTCAGACCCCTACCGTGTACTCATAATAGAGTTGAAATCAGACAGAGGAGTAACTGGTCTTACTGAAGTGGGATATTCACACAGAGAAAACAAACAAGTGATATGAGCTTAGAAAATTGGAACATGACATGGTGTTTAGACATTTAGGAGACAGACAGGAGACAAAGCATTATGGTTTTGCATTTGTGGATGTGACTTTTAGCTTTCAAACAGACACTTATTTGTGAAGACAGTACCTAACTGTTATTCAGATATATTGACATTTTGGTAACGCTACATTAAGTTGCCCCTATTACTATGTAACTACACATGAATAACTAGCAACAACATAGTAGTTACATAGGTGTTACTGCGTAATTACATGATAATAAGGTTGTAGCGCTGTCAGTTATTACACAATTGGAACAAAGAATGTGCAATTACACATCCACTTGCTGAAGGCTATTCCACATGTGTAATTATTGATGTTATTGCACATTTTCTTGTTCCCAGGCGTAACACATTTCTGGTAATTTCATGTTTGAAAGTCAAATGTGAATTACCATGTTAATAACTCAAACCAAAATCTGACCTCGTTACATGAAACTACAAGGTGCTACTACCATTAAATCCACATGTATTACCAGGGTTGATAAATAGGCTAGGACTTGACAACAACAATTGTTACAATGCACACCCTGTCATTAACTACCGGTCATTTTCTATTTGTTTATTTCTATGTTATTACCTGGCTCAAAGGCTATACTGAATCAAGTGTAACGTAAGAACAATGCAGTTTAAAATTACTAAGTCTTTAGCAATATTTTCAGACAATAGGCTAAGCAGGAGAAATTCAGAGACAGGAGAACATTAGGTATAACCCTTTTGGTTATATTGTACTTACTATGTAATACTCTTTAACAACCAATTCTGTAATTCCAATGTTGTGACAAGGGATATACATGTGTTTACATTGTATTTACCCAGGAGCAAGCAACTTATTGTAAAGTGAAGTGATATTTTTTTGAATATACATAAAACATTTACATAACAGGCTCGATTTTTCATGGAAACATCAGTAAATGCTATTGTTTTTCTTCTCATGGACAAATCGAGCAGATTTCAACAGAAGTGTGTTTTCAGTGTGATAATGTGCCATTGATATTTGCCCTCACATCTTTCTGCTGCTGCAGAATGCCTTCCTAAAGCTCCCCTCTGCTACAGAACACAACTGTGCTAAACCAACAGAGACATACAAGTTACTCAATCATTGTAATCTAGGCTCCACAGAGAAAATATATACGTATAGCAACCTTTTGTAGAAGCAACATATTTACCATCACCCTGTAAAGTCAGCATCAATGCCTACTATATGAATCAAACAGATACAATCTCTTCTGGTTTTCTGTGTATGTCTGCAAGACTTGTAGGTGCAGGCCTTTACGATGGGATGTATGTAACCTTAGATATGATTTATATATATATACAGTTGAAGTCGGAAGTTTACATACACCTTAGCCAAATACATTTAAACTCAGTTTTCACAAATCCTGACATTTAATCCGAGTAAAAATTCCCTGTCTTAGGTCAGTTAGGATCACCACTGTATTTTAAGAATGTGAAATGTCAGAATAATAGTGGAGAGAATGATTTATTTCAGCTTTTATTTCTTTCATCACATTTCCAGTGGGTCAGAAGTTTACATACACTCAATTAGTATTTGGCATTGCCTTTAAATTGTTTACCTTGGGTCAAATGTTTCGGGTAGCCTTCCACAAGCTTCCCACAATAAGTTGGGTGAATTTTGGCCCATTCCTCCTGACAGAGCTGGTGTAACTGAGTCAGGTTTGTAGGCCTCCTTGCTCGCACACGCTTTTTCAGTTCTGCCCACAAATTTTCTATGGAATTGAGGTCAGGGCTTTGTGATGGCCACTCCAATACCTGGACTTTGTTGTCCTTAAGCCATTTTGCCACAACTTTGGAAGTATGCTTGGGGTCATTGTCCATTTGGAAGACCCGTTTGCGACCAAGCTTTTACTTCCTGACTGATGTCTGGAGATGTTTCTTCAATATATCCACATAATTTTCTTTCCTCATGATACCATCTATTTTGTGAAGTGCACCAGTCCCTCCTGCAGCAAAGCACCCCCACAACATGATGCTGCCACCCCCGTGCTTCAAGGTTGGGATGGTGTTATTCGGCTTGCAAGCCTCCCCCTTAATGACGATGGTCATTATGGCCAAACAGTTCTATTTTTGTTTCATCAGACCAGAGGACATTTCTCCAAACAGTACGATCTTTGAGCCCATGTGCAGTTGCAAACCGTATTCTGGCTTTTTTATGGCAGTTTTGTAGCTTCTTCTTGCTGAGCGACCTTTCAGGTTATGTCGATATAGGACTCGTTTTACTGTGTATATAGATACTTTTGTACCTGTTTCCTCCAGCATCTCCTCAAGGTTCTTTGGTGTTGTTCTGGGATTGATTTGCACTTTTCGCTCCAAAGTACGTTCATCTCTAGGAGATAGAACGTGTCTCCTTCCTGAGCGGAATGACGGCTGTGTGGTCCCATGGTGTTTATACTTGCGTAATATTGTTTGTACAGATGAACGTGGTACCTTCAGGCATTTGGAAATTGCTCCCAAGGATGAATCAGACCTGTGGAGGTCTAGAATTGTTTTTCTGAAGTCTTGGCTGATTTATTTTGATTTTCCCATGATGTCAAGCAAAGAGACACTATGTTTGAAGGTAGGCCTTGCAATACATCCACAGGTACACCTCCAATTGACTCAAATTATGTCAAAAAGCATATCAGAAGCTTCAAAAGCCATGACCTCCTTTTCTGGAATTTTCCAAGCTGTTAAAGACACAGTCAACTAAGTGCATGTAAACTTCTGACCCACTGGAATTGTGATACAGTGAATTTAAGTGAAATAATCTGTCTGTAAACAATTGTTGGAAAAATGACTTGTGTCATGCACAAAGTAGATGTCCTAAACGACTTGCCAAAACTATAGTTTGTTAACAAGAAATTTGTGGAGTGGTTGAAAAACGAGTTTTAATGACTCCAACCGAAGTGTATGTAAACTTCTGAGTTGAACTGTATATACACTAGCGTTCAAAGTTTGTGGTCAGTTTGACAGCTTCATTAAATGTACCCGCAAAAGACCATTCTCAACATCAACAGTGAAGACAGACACTCTGTCCAGTGTCTGTGTTCTTTTGCCCATCTTAATCTTTTCTTCTTATTGGCCAGTCTGAGATAAGGCCAGCATCCCGGAGTCACCTCTTCACTGTTGACGTTGAGACTGGTGTTTTGCGGGTACTATTTAATGAAGCTGCCAGTTGAGGACTTGTGAGGCGTCTGTTTCTAAAACTAGACACTCTAATGTACTTGTCCTCTTGCTCAGTTGTGCACCGGGGCCTCCCACTCCTCTTTCTATTCTGGTTAGAGCCAGTTTGCGCTGTTCTGTGAAGGGAGTAATACATAGCGTTGTACGAGATTTTCAGTTTCTTGGCAATTTCTCGAATGGAGTAGTCTTCATTTCTCAGAACAAGAATAGAATGACGTGTTTCAGAAGAAAGTGCTTTGTTTCTTGCCATTTTGAGCCTGTAATCGAACCCACAAATGCTGATGCTCCAGATACTCAACTAGACTAAAGAAGGCCAGTTTTTTTGCTTCAGAACGTCAGTTTTCAGCTGTGCTAACATAATTGCAAAAATGTTTTCTAATGATCAATTAGCCTTTTAAAATGATAAACTTGGATTAACTTTGATTAACACAACGTGCCATTGGAACACAGGGGTGATGGTTGCTGATAATGGGCCTCTGTACGCCTATGTAGATATTCCATTAAAATCAGCTGTTTCCTTCTACAATAGTCATTTACAACATTAACAATGTCTACATTGTATTTCTGATCAATTTGATGTTATTTTAATGGAAAAAATGTCTTAGTGACCCCAAACTTTTGAACTGTAGTGTATATACGGTATATAAAAAAATGTGCTTTTCTTTCAAAAACAATAACATTTCTTAGTGACCCCAAACTTTTGAACTGCAGTGTATATATATATATATATATATCATATCTAAGGTTACATACATACATCTACTGGATATCTCTATCTCTCTCTCTCTCTCTCTCTCTCTCTCTCTCTCTCTCTCTCTCTCTCTCTCTCTCTCTCTCTCTCTCTCTCTCTCTCTATATATATATATATATATATGCCCATCTTAATCTTTTCTTCTTATATATATATGAGAGAGATAGAGATATCCAGTAGATGTATGTATGTAACCTTAGATGTGATATATATATATATATATATACACTGCAGTTCAAAAGTTTGGGGTCACTAAGAAATGTTATTGTTTTTGAAAGAAAAGCACATTTTTATATATTTTACTATATATACTGTATATATACAGTGGGGAGAACAGGTATTTGATACACTGCCGATTTTGCAGGTTTTCCTACTTACAAAGCATGTAGAGGTCTGTAATTTTTATCATAGGTACACTTCAACTGTGAGAGACGGAATCTAAAACAAAATTCCAGAAAATCACATTGTATGATTTTTAAGTAGTTCATTTGCATTTTTTTGCTTGACATAAGTATTTGGTCACCTACCAACCAGTAAGAATTCCGGCTCTCACAGACCTGTTAGTTTTTCTTTAAGAAGCCCTCCTATTCTCCACTCATTACCTGTATTAACTGCACCTGTTTGAACTCGTTACCTGTATAAAAGACACCTGTCCACTCACTCAATCAAACAGACTCCAACCTCTCCACAATGGCCAAGACCAGAGAGCTGTGTAAGGACATCAGGGGTAAAATTGTAGACCTGCACAAGGCTGGGATGGGCTACAGGACAATAGGCAAACAGCTTGGTGAGAAGGCAACAACTGTTGGCGCAATTATTAGAAAATGGAAGAAGTTCAAGATGACGGTCAATCACCCTCGGTCTGGGGCTCCATGCAAGATCTCACCTCGTGGGGCATCAATGATCATGAGGAAGGTGAGGGATCAGCCCAGAACTACACGGCAGGACCTGGTCAATGACCTGAAGAGAGCTGGGACCACAGTCTCAGAAAACCATTAGTAACACACTACGCCGTCATGGATTAAAATCCTGCAGCGCACGCAAGGTCCCCCTGCTCAAGCCAGCCCATGTCCAGGCCCGTCTGAAGTTTGCCAATGACCATGTGGATGATCCAGAGGAGGAATGGGAGAAGGTCATGTGGTCTGATGAGACAAAAATAGAGCTTTTTGGTCTAAACTCCACTCGCCGTGTTTGGAGGAAGAAGAAGGATGAGTACAACCCCAAGAACACCATCCCAACCGTGAAGCATGGAGGTGGAAACATCATTCTTTGGGGATGCTTTTCTGCAAAGGGGACAGGACGACTGCACCGTATTGAGGGGAGGATGGATGGGGCCATGTATCGCGAGATCTTGGCCAACAACCTCCTTCCCTCAGTAAGAGCATTGAAGATGGGTCGTGGCTGGGTCTTCCAGCATGACAACGACCCGAAACACACAGCCAGGGCAACTAGAGAGTGGCTCCGTAAGAAGCATCTCAAGGTCCTGGAGTGGCCTAGCCAGTCTCCAGACCTGAACCCAATAGAAAATCTTTGGAGGGAGCTGAAAGTCCGTATTGCCCAGCGCCAGCTCCAAAACCTGAAGGATCTGGAGAAGGTCTGTATGGAGGAGTGGGCCAAAATCCCTGCTGCAGTGTGTGCAAACCTGGTCAAGAACTACAGGAAACGTATGATGTCTGTAATTGCAAACAAAGGTTTCTGTACCAAATATTAAGTTCTGCTTTTCTGATGTATCAAATACTTATGTCATGCAATAAAATGCAAATTAATTACTTAAAAATCATACAATGTGATTTTCTGGATTTTTGTTTTAGATTCCGTCTCTCACAGTTGAAGTGTACCTATGATAGAAATTACAGACCTCTACATGCTTTGTAAGTAGGAAAACCTGCAAAATCGGCAGTGTATCAAATACCTGTTCTCCCCACTGTATATAGATACATAGAGAGAGAGATATCCAGTAGATGTATGTATGTAACCTTAGATATAATATATATATATATATATGAGAGAGAGAGAGTTATCCAGTAGCACTGGGTTTGCGTTGAATGGCTTTGTGTTTTTGTGTTGGTAATTGCTTTCATTGTTTGTGTGTTACAATTCCCTGCACTTAATTGTGCCAGGATCTCCACCATGCATCTGGCACATCAAGCCACATTAAGTACAACAAATGGCCAAATGAATAGAAACATTAGCAAGGTCTGGGCACAAGCAGGACGATGAAGGATGGAGGCAGATGGATAAATCTTGGGTGAGATTCCTTGCCAGGGTTGACCTTCTCCATTCTGCTCTAATAAAGCATTTTGTTTATTAGCGGAAGGCGTACAAGAATAATGATAATAGATTTTATTTTTGCTTCTGCAGTTAAAAAAGGGGGTTTATATCAATTTGGTGACTTCTCCTTTTCCTTTTCTCTGTGGGTGTCTCTTTTTTATATTGCTTTCCACAGAAACGCACAAACAACACAATAAAAACAAAACGCCCACTTTACAGCACATTCCCCAAGGTGATCATCATATGGTTTCCAAACACTTCCGGTTTTTGTTTAATTTTATAATACACAAAATCCAACTGTATGTAGCTAGATAGTTCAGTCCTCCAGTTTGTTATTGAGGGTGAATATGAGGCTTTCCAATCGATGGCTATACATTGTTTTTAGCAGAAATTCTGACAGGAGTGTAGTAAGTCCAATTAATTATCTTAAATTGCAGTAGTTTATGTCTGAGGTTGTAGGAGCAGGTGTCAACATTTTTGCATATCTATGACCAATGGTTCTCCTCAATTTCTTCCTTTAGGTCTGTTTCCCAAATACTAATGGAATTGAGAATCATTGAATTGTCTGTTTTTTCTTCAATGCCTTGGATCCGAAGTAGTGAATATATTTTTAGATCTTAAGGTATTATGACATTTATGGCTTCGATTCTCCTCCATGTACAAGGATAATCTGCTGTCCATTGTTTAAGGGAACGCAGTTGTGCAACCCAGTAATATATCTTCAATTGAGGTAGTCCAACACCTCCAGCTTTATAGGATAGGTGTAAAACTGTCAATTTGACTCTTGATGTCTTTCCATTCCAAATAAAGTTGTAGAGCAGGCCATAAATGTTACTTCAGAAGTTGGATGGAATTGAAAAGGGCAGGGCCTGGAATAAATTCTTCAGCCTGGATAATATATTAATTTTGATTATGTTTACCCAACCTAACATAGAAATAGGGAGAGATCTGCATCTCTGAACATTGGACTCAATCGGATGTAAGATGGCGCCGACAGAGATGGTCGCCTCGCTTCAGGTCCTTAGAAAACTATGCAGTTATTTGTTTTTTTATGTATTATTTCTTACATTGTTAGCCCAGAAAATCTCAAGTGTTATTACATACAGCCGGGAAGAACTATTGGATATAAAAGCGATGTCAACTTATCATAATTACGACCAGGAATATGTCTTTCCCTAAGCGGATCCTTTGTTCAGACCTCCACCCTGGACATGCGATCTTATGCCAGAGGCCGACCCAAAACAACGTCAGAAGGCGAGCACACCATCCACCGCTTCCGAGCATATTACTCACCAATGTCCAATCTCTAGATAACAAGGTGGACGAAATTAGGGCACGAGTTGCCTTCCAGAGAGACATCAGAGATTGTAACATTCTCTGTTTCACGGAAACATGGCTCACTCAGGATATGTTGTCAGAGTCGGTTCAGCCACCGGGTTTCTTCACACATCACGCCCGACAGAAACAAACATCTCTCTGGTAAGAAGTATATGCCTTATGATTAACGACTCATGGTGTAATCACAACAACATACAGAAACTCAAGTCCTTTTGTTCACCAGACCTAGGATTCCTTACAATCAAATGCCGACCGCATTATCTTCCAAGAGAATTCTCTTCGATTATAGCCCCCTGGGGATGCTGGGGATTTTAACAAAGCTAACCTAAAAACAATAATTCCTAAATTCTATCAGCATATTGAATGCGCGACAAGAGATGGTAGCTTTCTGGATCATTGCTACTCAAACTTCCGTGACGCATACAAAGCCCTCCCCTGCCCTGCCTTCGGCAAATCTGACCATGACTACATTTTTTTGCTCCCAGCCTATAGACAGAAACTAAAACAGGAAAGCCCGTGCTCAGGTCAATACAACGCTGGTCTGACCAATCGGATTCCACACTTCAAGATTGCTTCGATTACGTGGACTGGGATATGTTCCAGATAGCCTCAGACAACAACATTGATGTATACGCTGACTCGGTGAGCGAGTTTATTAGCAAGTGCATCAGAGATGTCGTACCCTCTGTGACCATTAACACCTTCCCTAACCAGAAACCGTGGATTGATGGCAGCATTTACACGAAACTGAAAGCGCGAATCATCGCTTTTAATCATGGCTAGATGACCGGAAACATGACCCAATACAAATAGTGCAGCTATTCCCTCTGCAAGGCAATCGAAAAAGCAAAGCGTAAGTATAGAGACAAAGTAGAGTCGCAATTCAATGGCTCAAACACGAGAAGTATGTGGCAGGGTCTACAGTCAATCACAGATTACAAAAAGAAAACCAGCCCCGTTACGGACACCGACGTCTTGCTCCCAGACAAAGAACAACTTCTTTGCTCGCTTTGAGGACAATACAGTGCCACTGACACAGCCCGCTACCAAAGTCTGTGGGCTCTCCTTTTCAATGGCCAACGTGAGTAAAACATTTAAACGCGTTAACCCTCGCAAGGCTAACGGCCCAGACGACATCCCTAGCCACGTCCTCAGAGCATGCGCAGAACAGCTGGCTGGTGTGTTTATGGACATATTCAACCAATCCGTATCCCAGTCTGTTGTCCCCACATGCTTCAAGATGGCCACCATTGTTGCTGTTCCCAAAAAAGCTAAGGTCACTGAACTAAATGACTATCGCCCCATTGCACTTACTTCTGTCATCATGAAGTGCTTTGAGAAACTAGTCAAGGACTACCCTACCTGATACCTTAGACCCACTCCAATTTGGTTACCGTCCCAATATGTCCACTGACGATACAATCGCCATCACACCGCACACTGACCTATTCCATCTGGACAAGAGGAACACCTATGTAAGAATGCTGTTCATTGACTACAGCTCAGCATTTAACACCATAGTACCCTCCAAATTCGTCATTAAGCTCGAGACCCTGGGTCTCAATCCCGCCCTGTGCAACTGGGTCCTGGACTTTCTGACGGGCCACCCCCAGGTGGTGAAGGTAGGAAACAACATCTCCACCCCGCTGATCCTCAACACTGGGGCCCCACAAGGGTGCATTCTCAGCCCTCTCCTGTACTCCCTGTTCACCCATGACTGCGTGGCCATGCCAACTCAATCATCAAGTTTGCAGACGACACTACAGTGGTAGGCCTGGTTACCAACAACGACGAGAGCCTACAGGGAGGAGGTGAGGGCCCTTTGAGTGTGGTGTCAGGAAAATAACCTCTCACTCAACATCAATAAAACAAAGGAGATGATCGTGGACTTCAGGAAACAGCAGAGGAATCAGCCCCCTATCCACATCGACGGGACAGTAGTGGAGAAGGTGTAATGTTTTAAGTTCCTTGGCGTACACATCACGGACAAACTGAAATGGTCCACCCACACAGACAGCGTGGTGAAGAAGGCTCAACAGCGCAACAGCGCCTTTTCAACCTCAGGAGACTGAAGAAATTTGGCTTGCAAACGCTCACAAACTTTTACAGATGCACAATCGAGAGCATCCTGTCGGGCTGTATCACCGCCTGGTACGGCAATTGCACCGCCCTCAACCGCAAAGCTCTCCAGAGGGTAGTGCGGTCTGCACAACGCGTCACCGGGGGCAAACTACCTGCACTCCAGGACACCTACAGCACCCGATGTCACAGGAAGGCCAAAAAGATCATGAAGGACAACAACCACCCGAGCCACTGCCTGTTCACCCCGCTATCATCCAGAAGGCGAGGTCGGTACAGGTGCATCAAAGCTGGGACCAATAGGCTGAAAAACAGCTTCTATCTCAAGGCCATCAGACTGTTAAACAGCCATCACTAACATAGAGAGGCTGCTGCCAACATACAGAGTCAAATCTCTGGCCACTTAAAAATAAACAGACTTAATAAAGGTATCACTAGTCACTTTAAATAATAATTATAGACAGAAACTTAATAATTTAATAATGTTTACATATCCTACATGACTCATCTCATATCTATATACTGTATTCTACACCATCTACTGCATCTTGCCTATGCACGCCATCGCTCATCCATATATTTATATGTACATATTCTTATTCATCCCTTTACATTTGTGTGTATTTGTCTGTAATGTATTTGTTGTGAATTAGATTTGACTGCATAGTCGGAACTAGAAGCACAAGCATTTCTCAACACTCGTATTAACATCTGCTAACCATGTGTATCTGACCAATACAATGATTTGATTTGATTGATTTGATATCTTTTATTGGAAAATTATTAATTTTATATGCCTCCTCCAGATTGCATGGTATCAGTACACCCAGGTATTTAATGTGTCTTTGTCCATTTTCAATTAAATGTACTTTCTAAGTTTAAGAAGTCATAATTAGAAATGGACATTATTTCAGTTTACTCCCAATTCACTTTGAATCCTGATACAACACCAAATGTGTAATCTCTGACATCTCTGGCTTTCTCAGTGTGATTTGGAATTAAGGAATTAAGTAAGGAAGACACATGGCGTTAGGAAGCAGGTGCAGTTGGAGAGTTTAATATAAATGAACTTGTAATAATACAAAAACAAGAGACGCGTCTGGATGAGAGAACACAAACAGAGACAATAACGCCTGACGGGAAATGACAACGGAGTGCTATATATATATATATATAGGGGGAGTAATCAGGGAAGTGATAGGGTCCAGGTGTGCCTAATGATGAGGCGCAGGTGTGCCAGGTGTGTAGTGATGGGTTGCCAGGACCGGTGCTTAGTAGACAGGCGACATCGAGTGCCGGAGAGGGGGAGCGGGAGTAGACATGACATAGTGCAGTCAAAAACAAGATCTTTCTGTGTTGTATATATATTTACACACTATGAGGTTGGAATAATACTGTGAAATTGTGAAAATTATGATAATGCCCTTTCAGTGTAAGAGCTGTTTGAAAAGGCCGCCTGAAATTTCTGCCTGTTTTGGTGGGATAGAGTTTTGGCCTGCCTTGTAACATCACCAGATGGTAAATTAGTTAATAGACCAATAAGAAAGAGAGTTCCAAACCATTAACAGCTAGTTTTCAGTTTTCCCCTTCCAACTCAGACCACTCCCAGACAGACCTAGCAAAATTCTTGCTGTTTTTGTTCTTTTTTACTATTTTAATTGAAAACAATCACAATCACAGTAAGGTACTTAATTGTCATCCAGAAATTATTTGATATTGAGATAAAAATTGCCTCATTCGACCTTTACGAAACAAATTTGTGCAGGCTATTATTGTATGAACTAGACACACAGCCTTGCTACGGGATGGCTCTAAGGTTTTATGGGGCATATTGTTGAAAGAAAGCATATTTTCTCTATTCACAGGAGATGATGTGGTTCACCACGACCATATCTCTGCGATCCTCTCACTGTCACTGCTCAGGTTCCTCGGTGCCCTGTGTGTTTCCATTCTGTGACGTGTTCTCCCATAGAGATGGCCAACGTGTCATCCCTACCTGGAACCCATTTACTGATGCTCTGTCCCTCTGCAACAGAGACACATCAATATCTCTGCATGGCTCCAGCCTTGTGAGAGGTCAGGAGTCCTCTCACACAACCAGAACTCAAGGAGTCATCTGGCACTGTAGTAGAGAGGATAGAGAATAGCACGTAGGTGTGGGTGTCTGGAGGGGTCTGACATCTCAGGAACCAGCAGCAGCAGCAGAGGTGACTGGTGGATTCAGTCGGTCTGATGTGTGCAATACAACTCTCAGCCTAGCTGTGTTTCTATTTGATACCCAGACACGTGCATCTGCTGGGACTGCATCCCAGCCCCCCCCCCCCCCCCCTTCTGCTGGGGGCTAAATCCCTAAGGTCCTGTCAAAACCTTGACCACTGGACCAGCACGTCACCTCCCAAATTGAGTTTGCCTGAAGTCTGAGTCTGCCTTGAGTCTGCCTGAAGAAAACATTCAAAAACATCTGCTTATATCAATTATATCAGGCAACAATGTAAATAAGACTTACTGTAAGTGACACCTTCATGTAAAGGGATTAAGCATTTCTACTCTGTCTGCATATTTCACATAGACAATATCAGGACTTTACGATAGGCAGACACGCAAAACTCAACCTGTTTGGTTTGTGTATTTACTATCATTATGTTATTTTTATGCACATGAAGAGGGAAAAAAAGACAAATGTGCAGAAATCGAAAATGGTCGTTAGCTAACGATGAAATACAGCCTCTACTACAGTACAATGGTAACCATATGGCAAAATATGTGATCATGTCTGTGTGGGTGTAACCATTCATATTTCAGCTCTACAGCTCTACAGTGATGAGACAGCATTTTATGAGTTGTTATCAAATAACTCGATTTATATAACTCCAATTTCCTGAATCATACACCAACGCTCAGAGTAGAATACACACTTAAATACACTCCACACATCTCAAAGTTCTCCTAACATCACTAGCTGGCCAACAGCATCTCCAACCCAATAATGGCCTGTGTGCTGCTACAATAAAACTCATTACTCTGGGCAAATAACTTTATATACAGCCTAATATATGGCTCTGGAGTCCACAGGGAGTCTAACCTGGGTTACATATTGACCATGAAATATTAAACAGTGTTACTTTGAAAACACAGGAACCAGAGCAGCCAGCCAGCAACAACAGTAGTATTAGGCTCCATGACTCAGTAGGGAGCGAATAAAAGTGTTCACGATGATGACTTTCCTTTGCCACCAGTATATCACATGGTTATTAATTAGCTACAGTGATTTAAATCCGTGAAGCTCCACATGTTGCCTGAATTATTGCCAGCTATTGTAGAAGTGGATGGCCAACAAAAGCACTGGGAGCACAAATACTTTTTTACTTCAAGATGTAATGAAAGCTGTTTATGTTATTTTCCTCCTGTTCTAATCATCATTTTGTTAGGTAGTTACTGCACTTACACAGTAGGTAATTAGGGGGATTTAAGTGAGCCTAATAAATTCACTCTCCCTAATTAAAGTCTGAGTTCCAGAGCCTCTGTGTCTCTGTGAATCTGGTTCGGAGTGGTTAAGCTAGGTTAAAAAGCCACAACCAACCCTTACCAAAAGACCACATGAATTTCACATGTGACCATGTGTTTCACATGCGATCATGTGACAACATGAAAAACTACACATGTGAAAACATTTGAGCATGTGAAAACATGGTCTCATGTAAAAAATAATGTGACAACATGGGGTTGCAAAATTTCAACATGTGATACCATGAAACTACACGTGAGAGCATTTGAATGTTCCACGAGAGTTCGATTTTCACATGTGAATGTTTTTCACGTGTAAATTCGAATTTCACATGAACATTTTTCCATATGTGAAAATACAATTCTACATCTGAGAGTTATGTTTTCACATGTGAAAACTCTAATTAATCTGCATTTCACATGTGAGCTTTAAACATGTCTGTTAGTGTTCTGGAATGCATGTGAACATATGGTTCCACATGAACAACTGACCTCACATGTGTCTCTTTTGTTTTCACATGTGAACATTTCAGCTCAACATGTGAAAATACTCATTGTGATTTTCATTTTTTTTCATTTTTTAAGGGAAGTTATAAAATGGTATGGGGGTTTTAAAGGTAAGTGGTACACTGTTCAGCTAAAATAGTGTAAAAATCTTTCATCAAAGACAATATGATTACAGCTAACATGATCACTTAGTACTGCCTTTTTAATATGACCACACCTAGAATTTGAACTCACTACCTCTGGATTTGGGGTATGCTGATCTTTCTGCTGAGCCACAAAGTCTGTAGAAAAAGTGAGATTGAATTTAAAGTCCAGAGTCTAGGAATACAGGTGAATTCAGACATTGGCACCGACATTGTGGCTTAAAAGGAAGATCGGAATGCCGATGTGAGTTCAAATCCCGGTTGAGGACATGTTGAATGATTATTATTGTGTAAATAAACATACACAATGGAATCATGTATGCCTAATACGTAAGTTCAAAACACTGCAGTTATTTCATGATGTTCCTGGGACATCCTAACGACTCAATTTTGTTTGCAGGACGTCATGTGAAAATGTCAATCCACAGGGTTGTCTTCACATGTGAAGTCTTCCAAAATCACATGGTTTCACACAATTTCACATACTGTATGAAAGGTTATGTGATCACATATTAAACTTCATGTGAATTATATAATTTTTTACACGTGCAAAATATTTCACGTAAAATCATATGATTTTCCATATGTGGAATCATGTGGGTTTAATTTGATCACTCTTCTGTTGCTGAGAGTTTTCATTTTAATGCAGATGAGCTTCGTGATTTACATGAATTCACAGAAAATCCACACTAACACACAGTTGAACAGTATTACACTTTTCATGTAGCCTCCTTTTGGCCAGCTAATTAGCATAAGCACCAATCAAGCAACATTATGGACTAAACATTCAAATCCTGTTGCTGCAGCATTATTTTGCTGTGACGTTATAGGTTAAATTAAGATCCTACACCTGTAAGAGTCATGCTGGGAAAGCTTATGCCCAGCGTAGAAGAAATGGTCCACCTGATATACAGTATTAGAAAACAAATGGTCACTTTGTCTCCCGTTGCCATAGCTACTGTCAATTCGGGCTCAATGCAAGTCAGAATGTGTGTAAATAAGTATCTAAAAGTCTAGTCAAATGTTGTGAATAAGGTTAGGGTTAG
The DNA here is from genome assembly GCF_045679555.1 of Salvelinus alpinus. Classification (NCBI taxonomy): domain Eukaryota; kingdom Metazoa; phylum Chordata; class Actinopteri; order Salmoniformes; family Salmonidae; genus Salvelinus; species Salvelinus alpinus. Next base: position 42,949,284 of record NC_092090.1, read on the forward strand.
AGCTAGGGTTAAGGTTAGTAGATTTTTTAGTTGAAATGTTATTGATAGTCTACAGAGCATCTACAGATGGACTATCCAAATAAAGTGTTACCCTAATTGCTGTTTTATAGCTCATCTCATGCTTTCGTTCACATTTTTCCGTGAGACTGAGAGAACATTGTTCAGTTTTAAAACAAATTTCATGTTATTCCCCTGGAGGTTGGGGGGGGGGGGTTCACATGCCCTGCGTCCCTGTTATAATCTGGCTCTGAGTGGAGAGCTGTACTTTGAAGGCATCCAAATATAAAATGGTTTTTGCTTTTCTGCAGTAAATGCAAGGAGCGAGGTCAACCCACTGTCACAGTTGTCATCATTGGGTGCAATCATACATTTTCTCTAGTATAGAAACACTGATTGATGCCTTATGTGTTCCCCAGTTGTGATTCATCTCATAATTTTCCTTTGATTGCACCATCTTCTGAACAGCATTGAGATGCACAGTACCACGGCCCTAAGAGTTGAAAATCATAGAGCTTGAGGATAGCAATTTCATATGAACGAAAGGTCAGTCATGTGGAGATTCGATTCAAGAAGAACTCACCATCAAATTGGAGGTAGATAGGAGGAAGCTCTGTTGGCTCACCCAATTGCTCCTACTCTCTAAGGCAAGCTAAAATATACTAGCCACACACTTCATCACAAATCTACTCTGAACAAATATCGAAGACATATTGTCAGACTTAGCCATCTATCAACATAAATACACTGTATCTGGGTAGTAATTATTGTCAACTGCTTTTTAAGTTGTGCTATTTGCATAATATAAGATTGATGTCTATAGTAGATATTGTGGTTGTCTGGGACCTAACGAATCTAAAAGAAGAACCTAATGGAGCTTATGGAGGGTTCATGTTCCAGTACATTTGAATGAGCAGTTCCCTTCACATTTTCCTCTTAGTCTCCCCAACAACACCTTAGACTTTTCCACTTAAATAAGATTGAAAGTAGAGCCCTGAATTGTCTGTCTTTTCATTTTTATGAAAATCTGACAATCAAATCTTCCTAGAGGTACGTACTTGGCGTTATGCATAACGTGTACAGAGCTCGTGTTTTTCCTGGGCCCAATCGATAAGCTCATCAGTCAAAGCTACTTCGTCTGAGAGGATCTTTTGTCTGGTAAAATACACCTTCTTTACAGCCTCTCCCGTAAAACACAAATTAAGTATGGCCAGGATACAGAGACCCCAAAAAAGAGCCCAGTGTCACTCCAGGTCCATTTATATTCTCACATAAAATGACCATAAAAAAGAAAAAAGCTGGCGAATAAATTGCCCATCTGCCGCCATAAATCAAAGTCCCGAAACCCTTGTTAATCTAGCAAAATAGGCAAACATAATGGCTGGGATATCTTTGGCCACGAAAATAATGATGACAAATATAAGTGCTGTCTCTGCAAACCCATAGGCAAAATTTTATAGTCTGCTGAATTAAGTCCCAAGTTTTGTCACAGAGTAGTGCAGCTTGATGCTTGTGTCTTTACAAGAATGATATTACATTAAAAGGACATTGGTGTCTGAAGATAGTGTCTTGTATTTTGAAAATGCTTCATGTATCTTCTAACATGTTGCCTCCCACTCTCCAAAGAAATACATGCTGCTCTAAAAGAAAACATCTTGACAAATTCACGGTTTTCTCTCTTTGGTTGAAGGTGTTATCTCAATTGACGAATGTTTCTGTGTTACCATATAATGACTCCACACGGCTGGCCATCCTACATGTTATTGCAGTCAATCAGTATCTTTTTTGTTGTTGTCTGGATATCTCATTTTCAGGAACTGGGACAAAGTATGAAATGAAATACAACTAAAATACAGAATGTCCGGTGTGAGTATTATCAAGTGTACTCAGTTGGGATATAACTTGGAAACCGATTTACTTCTATTGAATTTGATTCACTGGTCGTACAGTAAATAATTCATTTCAGCACGGGTAACAGGAGTCATTAATACACGTGACATGTAGAACCTGTATGATTTATTGTGGCTGTGCCTTAATTGCACATGATAAAATGTTGTTCACACTTTTACCACCTTTCCTGTTGGCCTAGAAGACATCTTTTGCAGGATGATATTTTTCATCCTGATTTGCAGCCAATACATACAACACTTACATGTTCAATTAGTTAGAGAGGACACTGTCCATGACCTTGGTGAAACAGACAAAAACACAATGATTTTACATTCAAATGTTCTTTATAATCATAGCCTGGCCACAGGCATAAGCGATTGCTTTTCATTTTTAAATTGAACCTTTATTTAACTAGGCAAGTCAGTTGAGAACAAATTCTTACTTACAATGACAGCCTACCAGGGAACAGCGGGTTAACTGCCTTGTTCAGGGGCAGAACGACTGATTTTTACCTTGCCAGCTCAGGGATTCGATCTAGCAACCTTTCGGTTGCTGGCCCGATGCTCTAACCACTAGGCTACCTGCTGCCAGGGGACCCTGACCCAAAAAAGTAACTGAGTTAGAATAGTAGAATAAACAAGCTGCTATTTAGAAATTTGGTTGTGGATCAGCAGCTATCCTCTTGTTATGTCAGTCACCTACAGTCACTCAATTAGCCCTGCCTGGAATGTGTATTTGAACAAGTTCAGTTCAGGACACCTCAAACGAGTTACTCATCAAATCAGCATTACTTACAACGGGGGTATTGTGTTGTGTCCATGATGGTTTCAAATCAGCATAATAGCCCAAACTGCAGGCTTAGGACTGGCACTTAAGTTAGGAGAAGAGTAAAGTTATGCCCAAAGGACTATGTGCACTCAGTCAACAAATTACTTTAATTTGTTTCAAAATTAGATTGCCAAATATAGTTCTCGTTTTACTAGCTTATTATTGCTCCTGCAAAAGCGGTATGCTAAGAAATTATTCACACAGAAAAGCCTGTTAACAAAAATGCATACAAAAGGCTTCTTTAAATTCCCACTTCTATTAAGGATTCAAGGAGATTCTTCAACTCTTAAACATGTATATACTGTGTTTTGAATTTGGTATTTTAGAAAATGCAAGCACCACTGCTTTAACACCTTGTTAAGTGCGCATGTGATCCCTAGTCCAGTTGTCGTCCAACAAAGCAACAGAGCACTTACAATGTGATTACCCTTACAAATGAATTCGATTCTAGAGTAGTGATGAGATAGAAATTAATTGGCTTATTGTCTTCAACCGGTAGCTTGGGTAGGGCTATCAGTTTACAGACACATTGAGGCAGTACACTACAGCATGTACTGCTTCTAGCTGCTAGATGAAGAGGGGAAGATTAACTTATTGACTTCACTTTGTAATTATGATGGCACAAGCATCCACTCTCCCTTAAATATCTCCATAACTCTTTATTCTTGCCATGAGATGATTCAAATGTACACATTCAAGTTCAAAGTCCATCAGTTTCTATTATAAATATTATCAGCTGCCAAAAGGAAACTAACTGATACCATCTAAGACCCGAGTGAATTAATTAATTAAGCCGTTTCCCCTCCCTCACGAAAATACAATGACTCTCATAACCCAGAAATGTATATGTGGCTCTCTCCTTTGTGTAAAGACAGGAAGATGAGTTGATAACTGGTAACCACTAATAGTCTAGCTTTAAAGAAGTGCGTACACTCTAGTAATTCATGCTGTATTTCATAAAATGCTGTCTGTAAGTGTACCATCCCACAGTCTAATTATATACACTGAGTGTACAAAACATTAGGAACACCTTCCTAATATTGAGTTGCACCCCCTTTTGCGCTCAGAACAGCCTTAATTCGTCGGGGCAAGATGTCGAAAGCGTTCCACAGGGATGCTGGCCCATGCTGACTCCAATGCTTCCCACAGTTGTGTCAAGTTGTCTGAATGTCCTTTGGGTGTTGGACCATTCTTTATATACACAGGAAAATGTTGAGTGTGAAAAACCCAGCAGCGTTACAGTTCTTGACACACTCAAACCGGTGCACCCGGGCATCTACTACCATACCTTGTTCAAAGGCACCTAAATCTTTTGTCTTGACCATTCCCCCTCTGAATGGCACACATACACAATCCATGTCTCAATTGTCTCAAGGTTTAAAAATCCTTATTTAACCTGTCTCCTCCCCTTCATCCACACTGATCGAAGTGGATTTAACAGGTGACATCAATAAGGGATCATAGCTTCTACCTGGATTCACCTGGTCAGTCTATGTCACGGAAAGAGAAGATGTTCCTAATGTTTTGTACACTCAGTGTGGATGGTACATTGGAAACAAAGTATACATTTACCTCAGGACAATACTGTTTTATTTCACTCTCCTTTGTTGAGGAATGTATCTATGGAATACATCGGCTATTTAGGGCTTAATCTGATAATCTAATTGACCAATTAGAGATTTCCGTTGTTTTTCCATTTCTCCCGGCCCAATGGAATTCCAAATGGCCATCATGCAGTGCTCACTATGATTGAGATAGATTTTTCTATCCTTAATGAATTCAGCGTTTCTTTTATTTTTCATTAGAGAAGGGAAAGGTTAGCCCACAGACTGTAAGGAAGAATGATGTGGCTCCAAACAAAATTGAGGATCCTTGAAGTGTACATGAACCTCAGTAGATTGTTAGCATGGCATGGTTATTTCTTTCAAAAGCACACATTTATCATGACGCTTGACATTTGCAGGAGATTCATTTTTGCATTACACCCCTGGATTGATGTGCCATAATATTGTTTCATGAATTGTTAGCACCATGAAGCACAATATTGTATACCAATAAACAGTGATGGCTGTTATACGATATATATATATATATAGTATATTTCGGAGTATTGTATGACCTACTCTATATGAATGTTCAGTCTATCAGTCAAAAGAGATGTTTATGTTTCTTTCTTTTTGTTAACTGACAAATTCAAACAGTCCTCTTATCATGGCTACCAGCATGGTCATCAAAAGCAACAAGGGAAGATAATACGACTATTTGAATCCATTGTCTCATTACAAACACGGATGCCAATAAGGGGCTGGGGATATGTGAGTTACATGGTACAGGGCCATATGTTTTTTTCCTGACCATGCAACCTGTCTCTTTTGATAATACTATATATAAGATCCATAGAGGAAGTGGTGGAGGTTAGTTAAAACCCCTGAAGAGAAACATCTGTGGTTTCAAACGTGGTCTGAACTGGAGCCAAAAGGAAGATGATGAACACTTGAATAAGACACCCCTAATTTAAAGTCCAGAAACTCTTGATCTTGACTGAAACGATAAGGGGAAAGAAGTGCTATCACTTTCACAGTTCCCCATTAAATCCACTGCAGCGGAGAGGGAAGCTCATCATTTTATGAATTAACCCTGAATTGGGGGGCTGGGGTGCTTGTGTTGATCAACAGCTGCTGGTTTCTATTGCGAACAACTTGAAGAATAATGACAGTTTTAAGATGCACAAGCAGTACAACATGGGGAGTAACTAAATAAATATTGAAAAGAGAAGAGAAATACTGGCTTCTTGGAATGGATTTACCATAGCAGGGGAGAGAAAGAGAGTTGGACCTTTTCCACAGATACCGCTTAACAAATGGGCAGAGATATAAAAAAAAACATGCCAAGCCTATGCGCAGCCCCATTCTATGAAGAAAATGTATCACTTAAACACCTATTCATTCACAGATGCATTGTGTGTTGGTTGCCATAGGTGCTGTGGAGCTTATCCTGTGAGTGCAGTGAAATATTTATTTCTCTCTCTCACCATTTAAAAAAAAAATGCGGGATGAGTCTGCAAGCCTCATTTCCACGGCCCCTCAACAATCCCTCCCGTCACCCCGACACCTGGCCCGAGAGACGCAAGTCATCCTATCCCCCCTTTTTGTAGCTCACACAAAGGTGATAGATTGGAATGTGTGGCAGCGCATTCCTATGTCGGGAACGCATTTTCTTTCAAGTTGGGAAAGTTTGGAGAGGAGCTAAAGTGAAAATTGAAAATATGGAAATCTTGAGAAAGCAATAGAAATCTTTACAAAATTATACCCAGCGTAGACATATCCATTTGATAGGAGATATGGATTGAAGCGTATGCCTCAAAATGTATATGACCCTGAGAATTGAGAGCTTCAGCAAAGACTATAAATGCATGAACATAAGAGGGCACATCTCTGCACAACAAATATGTTTGAATTAGAATAATTTAAGACATATGTACAGTATGTACAATACATTAGAGACAGAGAAACAGAGACAGTGATGGTGACAGAGAGAGAGAGAGACAAAGAGAGACAGAGAGAGACAGAGAGAGAAGGAGAGAGACAGAGAAACAGAGACAGTGATGGTGACAGAGAGAGAGACAAAGAGAGAGAGAGAAGGAGAGAGACAGAGAGATGGTGACAGAGAGAGACAGAGGGAGAAAGAGACAGACAGAGACTGCAATGAGAGTAGCCCTATGTGTATACCACAGGCGGCCATTCCAGCAATTATTATGAGCCGTCCTCCCCTCAGCAGCCTCCTGTGGTGTATACTGTATGTATTTGTATGTTTGTGTGACTGAGTGTGGCTTTCTGCGTGTGGCAAAAGCTTGTGACAGAGACGGGGCTGCTGAAAGTGATAACGATATTGAACTCTGCACGTTTCTCTCCAGTTGACAAATCTGTCTTTTGTCTCACCCCGCAGGCATGTCTCTCCCCTCCCGCGCTGTTAGTTTGAGATTGTGAATCCCATTCAAGGGGACCATATGCAAACACATCGAGGGGGCTGTATGTGATGTGAACACTGCATGGTCCCTTTGAGCTGAGGGAAGCGCTGTTCTGCATCGTTTTGGGAAAAAGAACAACAATGAGAAGTTGTACAGTGAGACAAGGGAGGGTATCTAAACGGTTGCCTGAAACGTCTATCCATGAAAGATGATGAGCAGGCTGCCTTCATCTCACCCTGCACTTCTCAGCACGCACATACAGTGCAAACCTTTAAAGCACACACTATACTGAAATCCCAGCATCGCCATATTGACACTTGGCAGAGTGGAGTGATGCTCATCTCCTTGGCTTAGGAGGATCGCAGACCTTATCACATGTTGACCCTCATAGATTATTGCACACTCACCAGGACATGATGTGTCACTATTGATTCAGTCAGTGGGCTGCTAGATGGTCATTTCAGGGAGACTGGTTTTACATCCAGTATATCCTCCACACGGGCCTATAAAACATGTGGGCCTATGCAGTACACTATTCAGGCATTACATTGCATTCAGAGATAGTAGGTATATCCAAAATGAATGTTTAATAGATTGATTAATAGATCGTTGACTGCATGTGTGTGTGGGTGTCTGTGTGCATATCTTGAGTTGAGGCAGAGCAACATAATGTTCCCTCCCGTACTGTACCCTGCATTTGAATTGATTAGGCCTATACAGAGTTTTATTGTCACCCCCAAAAAATGGCAGCTGATTGAAAATGTCACGTAGACATTCCATGTCTATCTCCTTTATCTAGTGTTCTCAAGATCCCTTTCACCCTCTAGATGGCAGTGCATGGGCTTTGCTATAGTGTAGTCTATGCTTATTCAATGTGTAATACATGTAAAACCCATAGATGAGGATGTACAAACCGATCCAAGGAATTTTAACTTTCTAAGATGACTCTTTTATGTGCTTTTGTTATTGACAGATTTCCTCTTCTTTTCATCCGTCGTGTTACTATTGCAGTACTGTATAGAAAGCATGACTTCTGACTCCCTCCCCTTCATTGGGGTTCAGTCAGTCTCGCAGAGGGGGAAAAGGATGAAAAGGAAAAGCATCAAGTGGATTCTTCCTGCTGATGAATGTGATTTATGTGATTCTCCTTTCCACGCTGCCGGAGACGGAGTATACAGAATACACTGCATGCTATGGCTTCAAATAGAATCTAGTGGAATTATGGTTGTATTTTACATTTATGTGATGTGCCTAAGATAATGAAATAAAAAGTGAAGCTGCGTTGTTACTTGTAAAACAGGCAAGGGATTGTGTATCTTTGAAAATTGGATATCGTTTTATTTTTTGTGGAATTTTAGATTTTTTATTGTGATATCTGATTTAAATTTGACCCAATGTGAACTGCATAATCAGTCAGTTAATTAGTTTTCTCTGGATGGGTAAACTATTTGAAATACTATGACAATATCATGGCTTAAAATGCTACAAATGTCTCTCTTGTACAGATCAAACATGGGTTTATCTCCTTGTGTGCTTTAATGATACAACAGGATTCAATATAACGTGATATCTAAATTAACAGTTCAAAAATGATGTTGCTGAATATGCGTCACTGAGAACAAACTTGGTTGTGACAGGAAATAAAAAATAAATACTTCCAGAGTTCTGGGTAAAAAAGGAAAGAAAGAAAAGCGGGGATAGTCATTAACCTTTCTGGACCTACGCTAAGTGCTCCTCATGACTTCAGTCAAGCAAAACTTCTGAAAAGCGGTGAAGTGCCCACAGCCTCAGCTCCATAATGAGCAATCCTAGATTTTCCCCTCTCGTCAGGGGCCCAGCTTCGAGGAGCCACCGCTCAAATGGAAATGTCTCTCTCCTCTGCTCTGGGCATGTTTAACATTCATTGGAAAAATCTCATGTGGCAGTGTATTGATAATAACAAAAGAGAAAAGAAGAGGAGAGGTAATAGACATTTTTGAAGGATGCTAACAGGTTGTTTACATACCATCAGAACTTAAATTGCTAAAGAGGGTTTGAGTTCCAGGTCCCTTTATAACACAAACACTGATTATAAAACGATAAAATGGTCCCTGACATTAGATTGTCTCATTTGTTTATTGTTGAATGAAATATTGCCTGTCACATTTGTTGGTTTGTTGCTCTCTCAGATTGTTCAATGCTGACAGATTTCAGAATACAATGAGGGCTATAGTCTATGAATATTTTAAACTTAACTGGGAATGCACACACACACATACACACAGGCACAGACCACAATACTTCGAAACAGCTTCCTCTTAGAGCATTCTGGCCAATCACCTTGCCCTTGCATCTTTCTGGTATCAGGCCAAATGAAGTTAGAGTGTCACCTGAGTGGGAAAATCGATTTCAAAAAGCTTTTAGGGCAGGTGTGGGAGTCGCTGCAATCCATACTGCTGCTTGGGGGTACAAGGTGCTCTTTTCACTGCCATCCAACTGGAAAATGTCTCAGCCAACCTTCTGTATAATTTCTGCAGACGCAGTCTGTCGTTTCAACTGGGCTCTTTAATAAAAGAACCCTCCATCTATTCTGCTGCTCCTGCTGCCCTTACATAAATGTTAACGCAACAGATCGTTTGCATGAGCCGTCAACTGTTGTTCTATAATAAGCACTACTCAGGACAAACATTTCTTGTTCTATCTCAAATGGAAATGTGTTTAAATATGAATGACTAAATGTCCACACCATATTCTTGGAATGCTTTTGAGAGGAGAGCTTTTTCATGGAGCTCACAACTAATTTATTAACTGGGTAAGACCTCCTACAGATGACATATTTGCATACATGTTCCTGTTGCTGTGTATGTTGTATCTATGATACATATATTTGAAGGTTTCTGTCGGGAAAAACATCCGTATTCTCAATCTTAGGTTGTCTACATGCATATCCTGTTACATTACAACCAACTGACACAGATTTGGAGAGGAAATGTATCTCAAATGTCAGATAATAAATGCACGGATTATGCCTGTGGAATGTCATGGAAAATTCATGTATAGCTCGAGGCAGATCAAATAATTGTACAGGCAGCACATACTCTAGGCCCCAAGTGAATTAGCTTAGGTAGAAAACAATCATTTCACATAAGCGTGTATTTGATGAGAATAAATGCTCTTTGTCTATTTAAAAAAATCTCACAACCTTACCAGAATCTGGATGTACAGTCTACTACATATGCCTCTCTTTGAAGTCTCCTGATGTCCACATAGTGTGGCATCCAGACATAAATATGGCATCTTAATGGATGATCTGTTACACTGTTGTGTAGATCAGTGCATCTGCGCAGTATATCAGATAGTCCTATGTTATCAACAGAGGCACCCATAACAAGAAGACAGATAAAAACGTTTACCACGTTTGTCTCCTGGGGCCTGTTGCACAAAAGTAGAATTAAGACATCCGGGATAAATGACTCAGCTGAGCTCAATGAAGCCAAAACATGTGCGTCCAGGCTTAATTGGTTGCACAAAGACCAAGCCAGGATGAGCAGACACGGATTCATTAAGCCAGGTGAAACCAATCCTGGATAGGTGCGCGCTCACGGCTCACTCAAATAGACCCCGCCACAGATCACAGATTAACTGATTTACCATGGCAACTAGAGCCGCGTACTTTTCCCCGTCGGAAGCACAAATCCTCATGGAGGCATACGAGGAGGTAAAAGATATAATTAAGAAGAAAGGCAACACCGCCACAGTGATAAAGCAAAGAGAAAAAGCGTGGCAAAGTATTGCAGACCGCCTGAATGCGTAAGTAGTGCACAATTACACACTCACCGCTCCGCTGAAACATCACAATTACAATTCAAATATTTAATTCACATCTCCAAAAATGCAGTTGTACTGTAATTATGAAACGGTTACATTTTTAATTGAAATGCACTGCAGATATGAGTGAAATTGTGTAAAGTAACTCCATCACACTGTATAAAGCTATGATAAATTTTTTGATATTTTTACTGAAAACAAGACAAAAATACCAAGTAATTTTTTGCAGTGTGACTCCATTAAATGTGTGTGTGTGTGTGTGTGTGTAGATTAAACATGAACGGGCCAAAACGGACATGGCAGCAGGTCAAAATCAAATACAAGAACATTCTGCAGAATGGTATGGTCCCTGACTAATATTTAACAAAGCACAAGCATATATTGTACCCAGAAGGTGCCTGCTCACACATTGTCTGTACTGTTTTAGCAGTGAAAAAGAATACCCACAGACAAGGCACGGGTGGTGGGTCACCAAAGGCTGACCTTACCCCAGCAGAGGACATGGCCTTGGAGCTAAATAAAGGCAGGCCCGTCTTAGAGGGGATCCCTGGGGGGAAAGAGACGAGCATAGGTTCCTCCCAAGATGCCACCCGCTTCATTCAAGGTATGTCCTTCCATCTCTACATGGGATACAACCACATTCATATTGAATCAATTTGGACTGTCTGACTTTGGTTTACCTATTGCCTTGCAGTGTCTGGCAGCACTGTGTTCCTGTTAGAGCCACCAGCACAAGCACCAGACGATGCTGATCCAGTGAGTACTCCATCAAAGGCATACTGTAGGCCTGGCATGTCTTGTCTACTAGCTTCAATATGAATCCGATTAAATGTGATAGGGTGAAGGCCCCAGTGCAGCAGCAACAGCACATGATGGAGACGATGATGAGGAGGAGACCATCTCTCTGGATTCCAGAAGGCATGAGGTATCATGTTAAGACTGTGAAAGTACTATTTACTCTACAATGGTGAGGAGTCCTCATCAAAATCAAAAAATCTAATTTCTTTTACAGGACCCAGATGCTATACAGTGGGAAAACCAGCCTGGCAACATAGTGCGTATTAATAAAAGGACACCACATCCTGCCAAATTCCAGCTGCGCTAATTGTATTGTGTTCACAGAGCTCACAAGCTATCAGAAAGTTGTATGGCAACCACCTCCGGCGCCAAATAGAACTGGCAGACATAGACATTCAGTACAAGAAGAAAAAGATGGAAAATCTTGCACTGGAGTCCGAAATAAAAAAGAGGACAATTAGGAAACTGGACCTTGAAATAAAAAAACTTGAGAGGGAGGTGAGATATGCCTTCAATGTACACTGTATGCTAACTGTAACACAAATGTATTAATCATTATTTTTCTTTCCTCCCCCAGCTCCAAGAAGATGACACAGCTCAAAATAAAAATTAGGTATATTCTCGTAAAGTCAAGTGAGCCATGACATATGAGCTCTTATTGTGAGCACACAGGACGGTGGCATCTTTCTAAGGTTTTTTTTATTTTCCCAGCAATCAGTACAACCAAGTCATCGTTATAAGGCATCGCCCTCTTTTGCCCACCCCCCCAGCACCAGGTGTGGCCACTAGCCTATATGAAGGCCCAAAATTGTGTGTTCCTTTCTGCTCTGACAATGGCATGCCCATTCGTGCGAGATGTGGTGGATGAAGAAGCACTTGTGCTGAGGAGAGCCTTCAGGCGAGAAAGGGTCTTCAGGGACCGGTTGGACCCACTGGCCTTCCCTGATGACCATCTATATGAAAGATACAGGTTTTCTGCAGATGGCATCAGGTATCTATGCAGACTACTGGGTCCCAGGATTAAGCACCGCACTGCACGGAGCCATGCACTGAGTGTGGAGCAAATGGTTTGTGTGGCCTTGCGCTTTTTTGCTAGTGGAGCCTTCCTGTACTCAGTGGGGGATGCAGAACAGCTGAACAAGGCCACAATTTGCCGCACAATAAGGAGTGTGTGTCTGGCTATCAAAGCATTAGCAGATGTCTTCATCTCCTTCCCTGGCCACAGAAGACTCTGTGACATCAAAGAGGAGTTCTATAGGATTGCAGGTAAGAGGATCTACAAATTACAGGACAACTGTTAACACATAGTAGGATACTCATTACTTTGTGTGACAGGTTTCCCCAATGTCATTGGTGCAGTGGACTGCACACACATAAGGATAAAAGCCCCCTCAGGTGCCCATGAGGCCGATTTTGTGAATAGGAAATCCTTTCACAGCATTAATGTTCAGGTGAACATAACTTTTTGATATTGTCCATTGACAAACACTCTGCATTGCCAGTGATGTGCATTGATTGGTGTAATATTCCTCATCTTATGATTTCAGATGGTCTGCAATGCTGACTGTGTGATCAGCAATGTTGTGGCAAAATGGCCTGGCTCAGTCCATGACTCCAGAATCTTTCGGGCCTCTGAAATCTATCAGTGCCTATCACAAGGTAAGCCACACAACCCCTATTTATAACCATCATGGCTGTGTCAAGAATATCACTGTGTTTATGAGGTAGTAATGATGAGATTTTGTGTTGACAGGTGAATTCTCTGGTGTGTTGCTGGGAGACAGGGGGTATGGCTGCCAGCCTTTTCTCCTGACACCTTTCACAGACCCCCAGGAAGCACAGCAGGCCTACAACCATGCCCATGCCAGGACCAGGGCCAGAGTTGAAATGACCTTTGGCCTCCTGAAGGCACGCTTTCACTGCCTTCACAAATTAAGGGTCAGCCCTGTTAGGGCATGTGATATTACTGTGGCTTGTGCTGTCCTCCACAATGTGGCCTGCCTGAGGAAGGAGAGGGCCCCCAGAGTGCCACCAGCCATGGACTGGGACAATCCGGCAATCTTCCCTGATGACGACAGTGGTCGGCTGCTGAGGGACCAATATGTGTTGAATTATTTTAGTTAGTATGTGTGCTTTCAATTTTGGTTAAATATGTCCTGCGGTGGCAGAGGAAATTGGGTTTTTTTGGGTTCGTTTTTTGACGAATTTGGCCTCTTATGATGTTTGTGCGGTATACTGTGTGTAATACAAGGCTGCAGGGAGGCTACTGCATCCATTCATTTGTCTGTTCAGTTGATGTGTATGGATTTGTCCTGCATTTATTTTAGTGTGCAGACATGCAGGGTGTGTTATATACAGACCTTTGAATGTGTATGTATCATTTTGTATAATATGCTTGGATTCTGTGCTTTCCATCTTGTAGAGTCACTGTGACTTCAGTTTCGAAAGGAGCTGATGGTTTACCTGCTTTGTTTTGTCCTTATTCAATAAAGGAACATAATGTTACACATTGTGTTTTTATATTCATATGGAATGTGTATTTGTTTATATGACAGAGTACTAGGGCCACACTGAAGAAAAAGGATAAAGTCATAAATTTATGAGGCTGGTTCTTTCTGCAGAAAAGCTACATATTGTTTTTACAGTTTTGATACTTATGACAATGTGATACTTAATATTCTGGCACATCAGCATGTCTTTGTTTATGAAACCATACTGAAGTACAATTTCACGAAATGCCCCACATCTGTCATTTTAACAACTGTCCTCCTTTAAAACAACTGGTTACAATATTATGACTTGTGTTTTTTTCCCCTCTGTGGCCCTAATATTCTATCATTTTATATATAGCCTTATAGTCTATGGGAAACTGTAAATTATCTAATGATAGCAACATCATCTAAAAATCATTTTTTATCCAAAATCATTGAAATTAATGATCACAAACGTTTAAATAATAACAGTGGGTCTAGTTATATGTGATAACAATGTATAGTGAGCAGTGAAATAACTATTGGTTTCCATTTGTGGTGACTGCTGACTGACATTAGGGATGAGATTAAATAGATCCTGGAATTTAGCCTGGTCTGGAGCAGGCTAGCTCCACAGAATAAATCTCCATGGTAATTTATACCATAACATATCCTCCTGCCCCCTATCCATCTTTAGTGCAACCGGATTACGGATCAATTGAGCCAGGATCACCAAGATATCCTGGCTTAATCCCTTATCCTAGTTTTGTGCAACAGGCCCCTGGTTTTACGTGTATAATAACATTTGCAGGCATTTGACTTAATTTATCTAACCACTAATGACTTAAATAGCGTGGTTTGATCGATTAGGGACGTGGGAGGTGTAGAAAGATCATTGAGTGATACTTCAGAGTTCCTGACGGTGTCGAGCGTCAACACTACCGTTCAAAAGTTTAGCGTCTCTTAGAAATCTCCTTGTTTTTGAAAGAAAAGCACATTTTCTGTCCATTCAAATCACATCCAATTGATCAGAAATACAGTGTAGACATTGTTAATGTTGTACATGACTATTGTAGATGGAAACAGCTGATTTTTAATGGAATACCTACATAGATGTACAGAGGCCCATTATCAGCAACCATCACTCCTGCGTTCCATTGGCATGTTGTGTTAGCTAATCCGAGTTGATAATTTTAAAAGGCTAATTGATCATTAGAAAACCCTTTTGCAATTATGTTAGCACAGCTGAAAACTACGGTTCTGATTAAAGAAGCAATACAACTGGCCTTCTTTAGACTAGTTGAGTATCTGGAGCATCAGCATTTGTGGGTTCGATTACAGGCTCAAATTGGCCAGAAACAAAGCACTTTCTTCTGAAACTCGTCAGTCTATTCTTGTTCTGAGAAATGAAGGCTACTCCATGCGAGAAATTGCCAAGAAACTGAAAATCTCGTACAACGCTGTGTACAACTCCCTTCACAGAACAGCACAAACTGGCTCTAAACAGAATAGAAAGAGGAGTGGGAGGCCCCGGTGCACAACTGAGAAAGAGGACAAGTACATTAGAGTGTCTAGTTTTAGAAACAGACGCCTCACAAGTCTTGAACTGGCAGCTTCATTAAATAGTACCGGCAAAACACCAGTCTCAACGTCAACAGTGAAGAGGCGACTCCGGGATGCTGACCAGTGTCTGTGTTCTTTTGCTCATCTTAATCTTTTCTTTTTATTGGCCAGTCTGAGATATGGCTTTTTCTTTGCAACTCTGCCTAGAAGGCCAGCAACCCAGAGTCGCCTCTTCACTGTTGACATTGAGACTGGTGTTTTTGCGGGTACTATGTTTCTGATCAATTTGATGTTATTTTAATGGACACATTTTTTTCATTTTCTTAAACAAGAACATTTCGAGGTGACCCTAAACTTTTGAACGGTAGTGTACATATGCAGGAGGAAGTTGGAATAGGCTCACAAGATACCTTACCTATTTGTAATGACTATAGTTAAAAGATACACCTTTGCTGTAGCTTCAAATAATTATTTTTTCTAAATAATAATGCTCCCATACTGCATCTGTATTCAATACGTGAAGATATAGATGTCATTGGCTTGAATAGCACATGTTATGGTTTGCACCTCTCACCACTCTTCAGACCCTAAACACACTACTCAACGAACTGGCTGACAATAACAGGATTTCCTTAATCGTGCCTTCACATCATGCCACTGCTGTGTTATTATGTTATTTCAGGGGAACTCTAAGCAGTTACACGTGCTTCACATCAAGCCCTCTTGACTTCTTTAGAAGTTCAAGGGCAGACTGGGCTGTTCTTCAGTTTATTGGATAGCTGGAGCAGATGAAAACAGCAACAGCGTAACGCTTCCCTCCATGCCAATTGAGACCAAACGTCTACTGTCAGTAATGCAATTCCTGAGAAAAGCTGGGTGTTTTCACTGAATTTGCTTGGTCCTGGAACAGCTTGTAGGTACGGTTTTGCTGGGATAAAGCTGACCTTTAATCACATTATGCTCGTGTATGCTTGGCACCCCGGTACTCTGTGGGAGAACTGAACTTCAAGTACTACACTACTGGCCATTCCTGTCATCCACTGAGGGCTAACCTTGAAAAGTAGAGCAGAGTTGTCTTGAAGCAAATGAGCAGCTGATATCATTTGAAGGACAGTTGGGAGGATGGTCATTACCTGAATTAATGGTGACAGTTTCCTTTGGGAGAGGGGTGACTGACTGGTGTCACCCGTCTATGATCTACAGGCATGATATCTCTAACTTGTCACCTCTAATATCAGTTCATTTTCAGTCAAATTTGGTGTCTGACCTAAGGATAAGATGTGTCCGGTCTGCCTTAGGTATAGAAGATATGTTTTGGTTTTCATTTGTGAACAATTTGCATTTCAAGGTGATTTAAGCCGTGATAAGTGGTTGCACTCCAATACGTTATGTACCTATACACAATGTGCATGTACCAGGTGACTGTTAATGAGTACAGATGTTATGTATTATTGGTCACTTGACATAACAGTGAATGATATCAGTAAATATTAATGGAGCCATTGCAGGTGTTTAATTGAATTACATATTTATTCCGACACAAGGCTAATTACTCACTTAATTAAATCTTGGAATTAAATGGAATTAAATCTTCAAAATGTTCCTGAAAGTAGCTTGCAGTGATAGAGACGTGACTGAAAGGGACAGAATGAGTGGCTGCTTAGCCTCAGGTAAGAGGGAACCTGCTTTCATTGTTTGGCAGGTGCTCTTCATGCCTTCATCTTGCAGACACCTTGCGAGTAAGCTCACTGACATTTTCAGCTCAACAATCACACGTCACAGAAATCATGCTCAACTCACTTGCAGGAACATTATGTTTGCAGTCACATTCTGAGAAACAATATTTGAGTGTAACTTTATATCCATTAGATATTAAATGTTTAATACAAATACCTAAAAATTAAAGCATATTTCAACTTGGGCAATACTCAGCTTGATATTCAACATTTGTGAAAAATGTTGTGGGTCATGAATTTGGATGGTGGCTCTTTCACTGGGGGCCACATTGGTCATGAATACCTGTTTGGATCATTTGTCCCCGTCTGACCACTAATGTTCGTACATTAGCCAAAGGCCAAGCCCCATAACTGTCTGGACTCATCCTAATGATATGTGCAGATCCTATCCCACAGAGGGCTGGCCCCAGCGCGGCAGGGCCTGGCAGATCTGGACAGAGTTTACCCATCCAAGTCCTAACCGCCGTCCAGATGGCTCAGTCCCAGCTGAACCCAGTGACAGTTGCTATTATTTCCACCCTTCATGCTTGGGGGCGTCTGCAATTCATAACGCAAAAGGGGGTAAGGATAATTGCTGTTTTTGCCCAAGGTTTATAATTGAAGAAAAAAAAAGTGGAACATAATAGAAAAAGCGGTATGATTCAGGTAGTGGTAGAATGCAATTTGTATAAACTGATGTATAATTTTGAGTGATGGGAAACATGAATTATTGCAGTAATGGTGCCATGTTGAAAAGGGAACAGTAGCAGTTGTCAGGTCACATGCATTCATACAGTAACGGAAGTAATTGGATTCTCTAGGGAATTTGTACACTGTCTGTCTCAGCTAACAGGTTCATTATGGTCTACTGTCATAATCGATCATGGCAAGCCATTGCTTTCATGTAATAAACAACTTGCCTTTCTGTGTTACGTTATATAACTTATTTTTGTACCTGTGCTTTCTCCGTTTTGAAATGTGCTTAGGCCAATTGCATAATTCCATATATTTGCTACACATTCTCATGACAAATCCTCTCCCATTTTATATCTGTTTAAACTCAGCTGGTTCTCTCTACACTGTCCTCATGTACATGTGCAAATTGCATCCTGCTGAATCTATATTCTTTGTTTCTTACATCCAGTACATAATTTTGTAATCATTCTACAGATGGCAAGACAAAATTGCTTCCTGGCAGGTGAAAAGGCTTCATATACATTTAAATAAACATGGCTTCAGAGATAGTTGGAGGCTCTGGATTTCCTGGCAGAGGGAAATGAATGACTGACTTAAAGCGCAGCATCTCCTTTGAGATGCACAATATGCTTTAAACAAAAGACTCCCACGCCAAAGCACTCGCAGTCACATTTCTCTGCAGTTCACTTACATTGTCTTAATGCTAAAACCCATAGCTATGCATCTTGAAGTTATTGCCAAGCACAGATGGACAACATTGTCAAGCAATATTAAATAGACTACATACAGTGTCTTCAGAAAGTATTCATACCACTTGACTTATTCCACATTTTGTTGTGTTACAGCCTGAATTCAACATTTATTAAATATTTAAAACAAATTCTCACATGCTGACCAGACCGGACACGTCGCGTGCGCGAGCATCGCAAAATAAATTTAGAAATCCATGTTATTAAGTTATTGCACCCACACTGCTCGCACGCACCAATGAGCGTCTGCGACGCCAAGGGCTAAGATAGAAGTAATTCCTATTTCTGACGCAGATCGCGCTGAAAGTCCTGCCTCTCCCATCTCCTCATTGGTTTATAGAAGCAGGTACCCACGTGCCATCTTCTCATTGGTTAAGGAGGAGAGATGACTAGAAACGATTCGGTTGTCCGTTTTAAGTGTGGATTAATTGTGAGGAGTAGAGGTCCTTGTGCATTTCAGGTAAAATAACAACTCAATGTTTATATCTCATGACAAATTAGCTAGCAACAGCAAGCTAGCTAAATAGGACAAATTAACGTTAGCTAGCAAGTGCAAGCTAACTAGCTAAATTGCCATACATGTTAAATGCTTTTCAACCTGTCCCCAAATGAATGTCATTGGTTCAGAGTTTGTTTTGATATTTTAACCTGCGTGTCGTGATCGCGTTTGGTGTGGGGGGGGCAAAATACATTTATGCACGATAGCGCACGATGGCGCACGCACGCAGCCGGTTTGGGTTCCGTGTCACCCATTATTACTTTAGTGCCTTGTTGCATACAGGATGCATGTTTTGGAATATTTTTTATTCTGTTCAGGCTACCTTCTTTTCACTCTGTCAATTAGGTTAATATTGTGGAGTAACTACAATGTTGTTGATCCATCCTCAGTTTTCTCCTATCACAGCCATGTAACTGTTTTAAAGTCACCATTGGCCTCATGGTGAAATCCCTGCGTGGTTTCCATCCTCTCCGGCAACTGAGTTTGGAAGGATTCCTGTATCGTTGTAGTGACCGGGTGCATTGATACACCATCCAACATGTAATGAATAACTTCACCATGCTCAAAGGGATATTCAATGTCTGCTTTTATCTTTTTTTCCTATCTACCAATAGGTGCCCTTCTTTGCGAGGCATTTGAAAACTTCCCCGGTCTTTGTGATTGAATCTGTGTTTGAAATTCACTGCTCGATTGAGGGACCTTACAGATGTATGTGTGGGGTACAGAAATGAGGTAGTCATTCAAAATCATGATGAGCACTATTATTGCACACAGAGTCCATGCAACTTTTTAAGCACATTTTTACTCCTGAACTTATTTAGGCTTGTCATAACCAAGGCTTGGCAAGCAGCATACCACCCTGTATCCCACTGCTGGCTTTCCTCGGAAGCTACTGTAAGCAGGGTTGGTCCTGGTTAGTCCCTGTATGGGAGACCAGATGCTGCTGGAGGGCCAGTAGGAGGCACTCTTTCCTCTGGTCTAAAAAAAATATCCCAATGCCCTAGAGCAGTGATTGGGGACATTGCCCTGTGTAGGGTGGTGTCTTTTGGATGGACTGTTAAAGAGGTGTCCTGACTCTCTGTGGTCACTAAAGATCCCATGGCATTTATTGTAAGAGTAGGGATGTTAACCCCGGTGTCCTGACTAAATTCCCAATCCTGCCATCATGGCAACTTAATCATCCCCAGCTTTCAATTGGCTCATTCATCTCCCCTGTAACTATTCCCCAGGTTGTTGTTGTAAATGAGAATGTGTTCTCGGTTAATTTACCTGGTTTATAAATAACAAAGGGGTTGAATAGTTACTGACTCAAGACATTTCAGCTTTTAATTAACATAATTCCACTTTGTAATTACTTTGGTATATTGTGTAGGCTAGTGAACAAAAAAATCTAAATATAAACCATTTTTAATTCACGCTCTAACACAACAAAATGTGGAAAAAGTCAAGGGGTGTGATGAATACTTTCTGAAGGCACTGTATATGGAAAAAAAAGTTTTGTCAGTGAAAAGAAAAGTTGCGGTGATATGTATTGAATTACATAAGTATATTGTCACAGAATTGATGCCCACAAGTGAAAGAAAAAAATCAATTTGTCAAGCAATGTGCTCTGAAGGACAAATTCTAAAAAGTGGCCTACCTTGACTTTGTGTGAAGTTCTGAAGTTGTTTCCTTGAAAGAAGGAATGCTAATCTTCATTCCAAATTCTGAGCTGCACCAAATGACATCATTGCATGTCGACGCAGAAATATTCCAGTAGATAAGCTTGAAAATTGTTCAATTTGGTATAGAAGCGTGAAAATTGGAACACTAAAAATTTAATTCTGAACATAACCTGATATAGTGGCATTTCAAGCAAAGCCCTGGGGCGACCTGTAGTTTACAGGTCAATGTTGAAAATGGATGTACCTGTATTGACGCTTCCCCTGTGTCCCCAAAATAGCTTCATATGTTTGGATTGGTTTGTGGAACCCATTCAATCAACAATCAAAACCACATGGCCTTTGTTTTGTCCTTTATGATCCTAACAATGATGAAAAAACTGAATTTGCCAATAGAATTGTATTATTTTCACTTTCAAAGTGATGTGTTAAATAAAAAAGTAGTTACAATGATATATAATATGATATTATATACCGTGTCACTTTTAAGAAATATTACAAGAAACCTGCCCTGTACATGTCACTCAATGTAAAATCCCATAGGAATGCATCATGTCCAGCAGGAACAGAAGTAACCCATTTTAACAAAATCCCTTTATGATGAGACCACAAAACTTTTTACAAAAGCCAGGATATATCTAATAACAGATGTCTAGCTATAGTGCCAAATGTGACTGGTTACCAACGTAATTAGAGCAGTAAAAATAAATGTTTTGAAATACCCGTGGTATACAGTCTGATGTACCATGGCTGTCAACCGTTCAGCATTCAGGGCTCGAATCACCCAGTTTATAATATATTATATACCATTGTAACTAGTAGACTTCAGGGAACACTTACAGTGTATCACCTTTTTAGAGTGCAAAAGGTAAATCAAGTATTTAATACACCACTTTGCAAGTGACAATGTACATTTTTTACAGTGATTTCTGAAGATTTATAATCATTTTTGCAATAATCAAGGTAAGAACAAAGACCATATGGTTTTGGTATTTGACTAAATGTATTCCCCAAACCAATACAAACATTTTAAGCTATTTTGGGGCCATATAGAACCAACATAGGGGAAGCCATGACCCAAAACAAAAAGCGGGTAAATGCATCTTTTGATATCACATTTTGGGTAGTGACACATTTGGATGGTCCTTTGCATGATTCCCTCACTTGTGTGACATTGCTCTGTATCCTTGGATAACCCTCAGTTCTCAACTGTGACATCTCTGCTCATCCTTCAATGCAATGATTGCGGCAACCTGGCCTCTTGCTGCACGTAATCAAGAAATCAATTACCAAGTTTAGTGTTTGCTAAGCACTATATTCCATCAGCACTTCATCTCTTTAGGAAATACTTTAATTTCTTTATGACAATGAAGTAAAGATGAAATGTAGTGTAATGTACGTATTACGTTTCCTTTTCCTCTATACATCCAAATAACAGTGATACATTAATATAATAGAAGATCCTGCTCTAAGGCCCAAAAATGGAAAATAAAAATGGTCTCAAACATCATTATTGTTCAAGATTACAATTTCCTTTTGGTGTAAATAATCAAATGGGCCTATTGCCATGGTACTTCAATGCAGCAAAATATTTTTGATATAAATGATTTGAAGTGAGTACCTGGTCACAGTCCAGCAAAAATGACATACAGTATAAATTAGATACACAATAAGTATAGTATGTATCAGGATTTGCAAGGTAAATTCCTAACACTATGAACACTTATGAACCCCTCCCGAGTGGCACAGTGGTCTAAGGCACTCCATCTCAGTGTAAGAGACACCACTACAGTCCCTGGTTTGAATCCAGGCTGTATCGCATCCGACTGTGATTGGGAGTCTCATAGGGCGGGGCACAATTGGACCAGCGTCTTCTGGGTTTGGCCTGGGTAGGCCGTCATTGTAAATAAGAATTTGTTCTTAACTGACTTGGCCATTATTGTAAATAAGAATTAGTTCTTAACTGACTTGCCTAGTTAAATAAAGGTTAAAAGAAAAAGTGTATATTTTACTCTTCAAAGGGATCTTACTCGACTAACTGCCAACACATTGACTAGTGTCAGTTTCCATAATATAACCTTGATGCCTCACATACTGTGAAACCAGAACACCTCAATAATGTTGATTGACTGCTCATAGAGTAGAGAGAAAGATTGTCATAGACAATTGGCTTTAACCAGTGGTGTAAAAATACTTTAAAGTACTACTTACGTAGTTTTTTTGGGGTATCTGTACTTTACTTCACTACATTCCTAAAGAAAAGAATGTACTTCTTGCTCCATAGATTTTCCCTGACACCCAAAAGTGCTCTTTACATTTCGGATGGCCAGTAGGACAGGAAAATCGTCAAATTCATGCACTATTGCCTCTGATCTGGCAGACTCACTAAACACAAATGCTTCGTTTGTAAATGATGTCTGAATGTTGGAGAGTGCCCCTGGCAATCCTTAAATAAAAAGCAAGAAAATTGTGTCATCTGGTTTGCTTAATATAGGGAATTTGAAATTATTTCTAGTTTTACTTTTACATATTTTAGCAATTACATTTACATTTGATACTTAATTTAAAACAAAATACTTTTAGACTTCTACTCAAATAGTATTTTACTGGGTGGTGTATGTCGAGGTGACTTTTAGAATTACTCTCTTGTAAAATGTAGAGGTACTGTATGGATTTCTTAGTGTCAGCTACCCTCGTCAATCCCCAATCATCACCACTTCATTTCATCAAAAACTTTTGGTGCGGTTGAGGCCAAGATTCCATCGAACTTGCTTTGATTAAGATGTTATTTTCTTTGCAGTAGGCTACCATGGCAACTTTCCTCTGCTGAGGAATTGGAGAGTGTGCCCACGGACCGGCTGTGGTAATCAGACCTATGTCTTTTGGAAATACAGTAGATTGCTATTGATCTGTTTCCTCTAAAATAACATTAGAGAGCAGATGTGCAATGATCTGTCAGAAATGCAGCATGAAATAGCCATAGCTGATAACATCTTGTTCTAATAGTAACACCATTGGTGGCACCCCCAGTGTTCTTCTGTGATTGTAGTACACGTGTTATTAATGTGGTTGCGACATCAAGGATCTCATGAATATGTACCTATTAGTAATGGTTGGAGCCAAAAGTCACAACATATTTTGTACCACTTCTACTTCTTATCTTTCAGCAAGACGTATCAATTTACTGAATAACAACCCACTAGATACAGACATCAGTTCAACGTCTAGTTTTGATTTACATTTGGTTGAGGTGTCAACTAATGTGAATTCAACATGGAATCAACAAAAAATGTCACCCTGTGACGTCATTGGATTTAGGTTAAAAGTTGGGTGAAAAAAGAATGCAATTCTCTTACGACTTTTTGTGATTCCAATCAGTTTTCTGTTTTGATTCACCATCATCACATTGGATTTTCTTGTTGACGTAGAAACAACGTTGATTCAACCAGTTTTTGCCCAGCGGGAAACAACAATGTGTGATGCATTGTGTAAACACCGTAAGTTATGTATGTAATGTTTCCTTTATTGGCACACAATCCTTGCCTTCTGTTATGTCTCCTGTTTTGTTGAGCAAAAAATATGGAGAAATGTCAACCATAGTATGGAGAAAATGCATCATGATTCAAATCGGACGGTTATATGCAAAAACGACTGTATATGCATTCCTTTAATTATAGCCTACTCATGGTCATGTAAGAGATGAAAAGAAAAGTAAGGAGTACAAGAGTTTTCGTCATGAATCTTGTTCTGCAGGTAGCTCTGCAGAGTGGTCACTAGCTGACACAGCTACAAAGTCTGATCAAATCTGATTTTAAACCTAAACCAAACCCTAACTTTAACCACACTGCTAACCCTAATGCCTTACCCTAACCGTAAATTAAGACCAAAAAGACCATTTAGGTTTTCATGAATTTTTAAAATATAGCCAATTTTGACTTTGCAGCTGGCCTATCTAAGGGAAATCGCTGTGTATATATATATAGACACTGGTACTGTGTCTATATATATATATATATATACAGTGGGGCAAAAAAGTATTTAGTCAGCCACCAATTGTGCAAGTTCTACCACTTAAAAAGATGAGAGAGGCCTGTAATTTTCATCATAGGTACACTTCAACTATGACAGACAAAATTAGAAAAAAAATCCAGAAAATCACATTGTAGGATTTTTTATGAATTTATTTGCAAATTATGGTGGAAAATAAGTATTTGGTCAATAACAAAAGTTTCTCAATACTTTGTTATATACCCTTTGTTGGCAATGACAGAGGTAAAATGTTTTCTGTAAGTCTTCACAAGGTTTTCACACACTGTTGCTGGTATTTTGGCCCATTCCTCCATGCAGATCTCCTTTAGAGCAGTGATGTTTTGGGGCTGTTGCTGGGCAACACGGACGTTCAACTCCCTCCAAAGACTTTCTATGGGGTTGAGATCTGGAGACTGGCTAGGCCACCCTGGGACCTTGAAATGCTTCTTACGAAGCCACTCCTTCGTTGCCCGGGCGGTGTGTTTGGGATCATTGTCATGCTGAAAGACCCAGCCACGTTTCATCTTCAATGCCCTTGCTGATGGAAGGAGGTTTTCACTCAAAATCTCACGATACATGGCCCCATTCATTCTGTCCTTTACACGGATCAGTCGTCCTGGTCCCTTTGCAGAAAAACAGCCCCAAAGCATGATGTTTCCACCCCCATGCTTCACAGTAGGTATGGTGTTCTTTGGATGCAACTCAGCATTCTTTGTCATCCAAACACGACGAGTTGAGTTTTTACCAAAAGGTTCTATTTTGGTTTCATCTGACCATATGACTTTCTCCCAATCTTCTTCTGGATCATCCAAATGCTCTCTAGCAAACTTCAGATCGGGCCTGGACATGTACTGGCTTAAGCAGGGGGACACGTCTGGCACTGCAGGATTTGAGTCCCTGGCGGCGTAGTGTGTTACTGATGGTAGGCTTTGTTACTTTGGTCCCAGCTCTCTGCAGGTCACTCACTAGGTCCCCCTGTGTGGTTCTGGGATTTTTGCTCACCGTTCTTGTGATCATTTTGACCCCACGGGGTGAGATCTTGCGTGGAGCCCCAGATCGAGGGAGATTATCAGTGGTCTTGTATGTCTTCCATTTCCTAATAATTGCTCCAACAGTTGATTTCTTCAAACCAAGCTGCTTACCTATTGCAGATTCAGTCTTCCCGGCCTGGTGCAGGTCTACAATTTTGTTTCTGGTGTCCTTTGACAGCTCTTTGGTCTTGGCCATAGTGGAGTTTGGAGTGTGACTGTTTGAGGTTGTGGACAGGTGTCTTTTATACTGATAACAAGTTCAAACAGGTGCCATTAATACAGGTAACGAGTGGAGGACAGAGGAGCCCCTTAAAGAAGAAGTTACAGGTCTGTGAGAGCCAGAAATCTTGCTTGTTTGTAGGTGACCAAATACTTATTTTCCACCATAATTTGCAAATAAATTCATTAAAAATCCTACAATGTGATTTTCTGAATTTTTTTTTCTAATTTTGTCTGTCATGGTTGAAGTGTACCTATGATGAAAATTACAGGCCTCTCTCATCATTTTAAGTGGGAGATCTTGCACAATTGGTGGCTGACTAAATACTTTTTTGCCCCACTGTATATATATATATATATATATATATATATATAGATATATATATATATATATATATATATATATATATATATATATATACACAGTACCAGTCAAAAGTCAGTAATCCAGAAAGGTGTGGCAAAGGTACAGGACGGCAGACAGGCTCAGGGTCAGGGCCGGCAGAATGGTCAACACTGGGAAAACTAGGAAACAGGAACAATCCAGAGACAGGAGGAAGGGAGCAAGTAGTAGAGGTTAATGGTTCACTGTCTCAGGCAAAACCAATGAGTTGTGGCGTTCCGCAGGGGAGCGTGCTTGGGCCTCTGCTGTTTTTATTGTATATTAATGATATGAAAGATGCTTGTTCTTGCCGTCTTTTTCTTTATGCGGATGTCTCAAAAAAGTAAAACTATGTTGGAGAGCATACTTAGCACAGAGCTTTCTAACATTAGCAAATGACTTGGAGATAATAAGCTATTTCTGCACTTAGGGAAAACTGAAGCAATTATTTTTGGATCCAGACCTAAATTGTGTAGGTTGTCTGAAATCAGAGTGGAGTTAGGGGGTGAGGTGCTGACTACTAAAACCTCTGTTAGCTACTTGGGATGTATCCTTGATGGAAGCTTGGGAGGTGTGAGCATGGCCAATAAGGTGCTAGGGAAGGTTAACCTTTTCTCAATATAGGGGGTGCTGTTTCAACATTAGCATTTATCGTCTCCAAATTAAACTGCCTCATACTCAATTCTTGCTCGTACAATATGCATATTATAGTTATTATTGGATAGAAAACACTCTCTAGTTTCTATAGCCGTTTGAATTATGTCTCTGAGTGAAACAGAACTCATTCTACAGCACTTTTCCTGATATGGAGTGAGATTTCAGACATTTTGGCCTCTGGTCCCAGGTCAGTTTTAAAGTCCCTGTAAATCCTATGAGGATACAAACACTGCCCATGCCTTCCTCTAGATGTCAGTAAGAGGTGACAATTTGAATGGAGTCGATTGCGCAATCAGGGCCAGTATAAAACAGAAAAGACCGGATGTACCGTTCTTTTCCTGCTGCGCCTCACGCAAGATGGACGTCGGACTCTCTCTCTTTCCAAGCGTTGGTTTAGCCACTTATATATCGCCGGTCATGTTTTTACTCGTTATAGGTGTTAAAAACATCATAAGGTAGTTAATTTAAACCGTTTTATAGCAATTTATATCCGTTTAGTGCGATTTTGAGGCATTGCTTTGTGATGCACATTGAAGCGCCGGGCACGTTTCGGGGTCCCGGTCGAACGTTAGTGGGCATTTCGACGGACAAGAGGACAGCTTTCGACCAAAAGAAGATTAGACCCAAGAAAGGATACATTGCCCAAGATACTGATGGAAGAACAGCTCACAGTAAGAACTATTTATGATGATAAATCGCTGTTCTGTTGAAAAATTTTAAACGGATATGTCGCCATTTTGTTATGTGTAGCTTCGCTTGGCGGACCCGGTATTGCACAGTAAGGATAATTTTACAAATGTAAGTCAGCGATTGCATTACGAACTAATTTGTCTTTCGATTCCTGTCAACCCTGTATTTTTTAGTCAAGTTTATGATTAGCTATCGATTAGACTAGATCACTCTCAAATATAGCGCCCGACATTTTCAGGGCAGTTTTGCTAGTATTCTCATTGTATAACCACGTTTTTTTGTGGCTAAATATGCACATTTTCGAACAAACTCTATATGTATTTTGTAATATGATGTTACAGGAGTGTCATCGGAAGAATTCTGAGAAGGTTAGTGAAAAAATTAATATATTTTGGTGATCATAACGTTATCGCTCCCCTTGCCTTTGATTCATGCTGGGGTAACGTTTGCACATGTGGTATGCTAATATAACGATTTATTGTGTTTTCGCTGTAAAACGCTTAGAAAATCTGAAATATTGTCTGAATTCACAAGATCTGTGTCTTTCCATTGCTATGCTTTGTCTATTTTTATGAAATGTTTTATGATGAGTAAATTGGTAATACACGTTGCTCTCTGTATTTATTCTAGTCGAGTTGTGATGGTGGGTGCAATTGTAAACTATGATTTCTACCTGAAATATGCACATTTTTCTAACAAAAACTATCCTATACAATAAATATGTTATCAGACTGTCAGCTGATGAGGTTTTTTCTTGGTTAGTGGCTATCAATATCTTTATTTGGCCGAATTGGTGATAGCTACTGGTGGAGAGAAAAAATGGTGGACAAAGAAAAATGGTGTCTTTTGTTAATGTGGTTAGCTAATAGATTTACATATTGTGTCTTCCCTGTAAAACATTTTAAAAATCAGAAATGATTGCTGGATTCACGAGAAGTGGATCTTTCATCTGGTATCTTGGACTTGTGATTGAATGATATTTAGATGCTACTATTTACTTGTGACGCTATGCTAGCTATGCTATTCAGCTTTTTTACTGGTGGGGGGTGGGGGGTGCTCCCGGATCCGGGTTTCTGACTCGTTAGAAGTTAATGCCAGGACTAAGTTTTTGGCTAGAAAGTCCATGCTGCTCATTCAATGCCATTTTGACTATGCTAGTACTTCCTGGTTTGGGGGCTTATCTAAACTTATGAAGGGGAAGCTCCAGATAGCCCAGAATAAGTTGATCAGGGTAGTATTGAAGGTGAGTCCACGTACTCACATAGGCAGGAGCTGCTTTCAGGAACTAAACTGGCTGCCTGTTGAGGCTAGGGTGTCCCAGATTAGACTAGGTTTGGTTTACAGGAGTATTTATGGTCCTGTGCCCAGATATTTAAGTGATTACTTTCCTCGTGTTAGGGATGCACACAATCACAGCACCAGATCAGGTGTTGCTGATGTGTGCTTATACAGGTTCAGCAGTAATGCTGGGAAAGGTACTTTCTTGTATACTGGAGCCTCAGAATGGAATGAGTTGCCTCTGCCTATAAAAACAACGTCCTCTCTGGACAGCTTTAAAAATAAAGTAAAAATATGTTTGATGTCCTCTGTGCCCATATGAATAACCCCAATGATGGAACTGGAATGATGAGATAGATGTTCTTCTTTTATGTTTTTGTTTTATTATTTCACTGTCATACTGTGTTCGATCTTGTCTAGCCATCTTGTCTCAAGAGGACCACAATGGAAATAAGTCTCAGACTTTATTGTGTGTTATCCTCGATGATTATATCCATGTGCATGTATGGCTTTTAAGTTTTATGTGTGCTTGTTTTATAAAATGTTCGAATTAATAAACTAAACTAAAAACTAAGGAGCAGAGGGAAAAACGCTGGTAGGCTTGACGAAACAAAATAAACTGGCAACAGACAAAAACATTTTTTAAATAAAGAGAACACAGGTATAAATCAGGGGATAATGGGGAAATTGGGTGACACCTGGATGGGGGTGGAAACAATCACAAAGACAGGTGAAACAGATCAGGGTGTGACAGTACCCCCCCCCCCCCCCCAGGGCGTCCTACCTGTGTGCATACCTGGTTGACAACGTTGGAAATCCGCAATGTCGGCGTTGGAAATCTACGTGTCGGCGTTGGAAATCCACGATGAGGCCTGGGTCCAGGATGTCCCTAGCGGGGATCCAGCACCTCTCCTCCGGGCCGTAACCCTCCCAGTCACCCAGGTACTGAAACCCCCTGCCCCAAGGTCGAACCTTCAGGAGACGCCTCACCGTGTATGCCGGTTGGCCGTCGATGAGACAGGGGAGAGGGGCAGGCTGGAAACAGGAGACAAAGGGCTGTGAGACATGGGTTTAACTCTGGACACATGAAAGGTAGGATCTATATGAAGGGTACAGGGCAACAGAAGACGAACAGCAAAGGGGCTAATCATTTTGGAGATGGGAAACGGGCCGATAAACCGGGGGAGAGTTTGCGGGATTCCACCCGGAGGGGCAGATCCCGAGTGGATAGCCATACCTTCTGCCCGAAACAATACCGGGGAGCCGGTGGCGATCCGCTTGTTGTCAATACCTGGAGGTGGTCTTGAGCTCCGGAGCTCCGACCAGGCTCTCCTCCAGGTACAACGACAGCGGCGGACAAACATCTGGGCAGAAGGTATGCCGACCTCTTCCTCCTACTCAGGGAAGTGCGGGGGCTGATACCCCAGAGAACACTCAAAGGGTGATAGGCTTGTGGCAGAGCAGGGAAGGGTGTTGCGGGCGTATTCAACCCACACAAGCTGCTGGCTCCAGGTGGTGGGGTTGGCGGAGACCAGGCAGCGCAGAGTAGTCTCTAGGTCCTAGCTGGCTCGCTCTGACTGGCCGTTGGATTGGGGTTGGAACCCGGAGGACAGGCTGGCTGACGACCCAATGAGGGTGCAGAACGCCTTCCAGAAGCGGGACGAGAACTTAGGACCCTGGTCAGAAACCATGTCAACTGGTAGTCCATAGATCCGGAAGACGTGCTGCAGCATGAGCTGGGCCATCTCTTTGGCAGAGGGTCGTTTGGGGAGAGGAATGAAGTGGGTGGCTTTGGAAAATCAATCCACCACAGTCAGGATGGCGGTGTTGCCATCAGATGGGGGAAGACCCGTGACAAAATCCAGGGAGATGTGAGACCAGTGACGGTGAGGGACAGTCAAAGGTTGGAGGAGACCAGCCGGAGCTTGCTGAGGAGTCTTGTTTTGTACACAAACCGCGCAAGCGGCGATGAATGCAGAGATGTCAGGGACCATGGTAGGCCACCAAAAGCGTTGTCGCACAAAAGCCAGGGACCGACGGGAGCCCAGGTGGCTCCAGGATGGCGGAGTGGACCACGTCAAGCACAAACATCCGAACAGCCGAACCCCCCCGGGGTGTATATATATATATGATATATATATGATATATGATACATGATTTGGAAAGGCACACACCTGTCTATATAAGGTTCCACAGTTGACAGTGCATATCAGAGCAAAAACCAAGCCATGAGGTCAAAATAATTATTCATAGAGCTCCAAGACAGGATTGTGTTGAGGCACAGATCTGGGGAAAGGTACCAAAAATGTCTGCAGCTTTGAAGTTCCCCAACAAAACAATGGCCTCCATCATCCTTGGAACCACCAAGAATCTTGCTTGAGTTGGCCGCTTGGCAAAACTGAGCAATCGTTGGAGAAGGGCCTTGGTCGGGGAGGTGACCAAGAACTTGATGATCACTCTGACAGAGCTCCAGAGTTCCTCTGTGGAGATGGGAGAACCTTTCAGAAGGACAACCATCTCTGCAGCACTCCACCAATCAGGCCTTTACGGTAGAGTGGCCAGTTGGAAGCCACTCCTCAGTAAAAGGCACATGATAGTTTGGAGTTGCCAAAAGGCAGCTAAAGGACTCTCAGACCATGAGATACAAGATTTTCTGGTCTGATGAAACCAAGACTGAACTTTTTGGCCTGAATGCCAAGCGTCACGTCTGGAGGAAACCTGGCACCATCCTTACAGTGAAGAATGATGGGGGCAGCATCATGCTGTGGGGATGTTTTTCAGCGGCAGGGACTGGGAGACTAGTCAGGATCGAGGGAAAGATGAACGGAGCAAAGTACAGAGAGATCGTTGATGAAAACCTGCTCCAGAGCGCTCAGGTCCTCCAACTGGGGCAAAGGTTCACCTTCTTTGGAGGGAGTTGAAAGTCTGTGTTGCCCAGCAACAGCCCCAAAACATCACTGCTCTAGAGGAGATCTGCATGGAGGAATGGGCCAAAATACCAGCAACAGTGTGTGAAAACATTGTGAAGACTTACAGAAAACGTTTGACCTCTGTCATTGCCAACAAAGGGTATATAACAAAGTATTGAGATAAACTTTTGTTATTGACCAAATACTTATTTTCCACCATAATTTGCAAATAAATTCATTAAAAATCCTACAATGTGATTTTCTGGATTTTTTTCCCTCATTTTGTCTGTCATAGTTGAAGTGTACCTATGATGAAAATTACAGGCCTCTCTCATCTTTTTAAGTGGGAGAACTTGCACAATTGGTGGCTGACTACATACTTTTTTGCCCCACTGTATCAGGGGTATTCAAATATTACCCTACGAGGTTCAGAGCCTGCTGGTTTTCTGTTCTACCTAATAATTAATTGCACCCACATGGTGTCCCAGGTCTAAATCAGTTGCTGATTAGAGGGGGGAAATGAAAGGAAACAAAGCAGCTGAACTGGCTTCAAGGACCAGATTTGAATTTGAGGGCTCTAGATACTGATTCTATGAGTATTGGAACGTCATAAAGGTAGAAACAATCCCTTGGATACTCACACACAGCTCGCACATAATTTATGATCCAATTTTTGATGGACCCTACAAGTTACTGAGGGAGATGGAAGAGAGGGTAGAAGCCAACCTTAGCTCTGAAACTATAAT
The DNA here is from genome assembly GCF_045679555.1 of Salvelinus alpinus. Taxonomy (NCBI): domain Eukaryota; kingdom Metazoa; phylum Chordata; class Actinopteri; order Salmoniformes; family Salmonidae; genus Salvelinus; species Salvelinus alpinus. Next base: position 42,981,866 of record NC_092090.1, read on the forward strand.
CTTACAGAAATATTTCCCTGACTCCCAGCTGCTAGCATTGATAACAGGCATGTCTTGTTTGTCACGGGTGGCTGATATCACAGTGTGGGCTTTATGGCAAGAAAAGCAACATAGCCTTGACATCAGCTTCGGTTATATCTCTGTTTTGCTTGTCACTCTGGGCTAAACTAAAATAGAAGCCTCTCTGCCGGAGCAGCCTGCAGTCTCATGAGAAACCCACATCATAAAACACAGGTAACAGAGTGAGGGCAAGGGACGTGAAAATAATATGTACCTGTCCAGCAGCAACAGAAGTTACCTTTATTCACTTCATTACTGATCAAGTCAGAATTATTTGCATCATAAAGCCTTCAGAGGTTGTACATTAACTGATATACAGTAGTAGCTGTTGTTTAGTCAGAAAAATTAAGTGACAGTGCACTTAAATAATTATGAAATATTGATATATGAAATATCCTCTTCCTATTTGTAATGTAGACCAAACTAATTAAATGTTCTAAAAATCGGTGTATACAATTTCTGTATTTGAGGGCAGTGGTGGAAAAAGTAACCAAGTAACCAACTTTTACTTGAGTAAAAGTAAAGATACCTTCATAGAAAAGGACTCAAGTAAAGGTGAAAGTCACCCAGTAAAATACTATTTGAGTTAAAGCCTAGAAATATTTGGTTTTAAATATAGTTAAGTATCAAAGTAACTGCTAAAATATAAAATTACACCCCAAAACTATATTTTGGTATTTGTTTCATTAGTCCATGGTTGACATTGTCTTAAAATGTCAGAATCGTGTGTATAGGTGGCAGGGAAGTCAGGCGCAGGAGAGTCAAACGGAGTGTAAATGGAGTCTTTTAATATATGTCCACTTAACATGCTCCAAACACGAAAATGTACATTCATAAAATAAACATGGGTACGAGGACCCGTCGCGCACCTATACAGCACCTATACAGCAAGAAACAACACTGACATAAAACAATCTCTGACAAAGACATGAGGGGAAACAGAGGGTTAAATACACAAGAGGTAATGGTTGGGATTGAAAACAGGTGTGTGGGAAGACAAGACAAAACCAATGGAAAAATGAAAAATGGATCGATGATGGCTAGAAGACCGGTGACGTCGACCGTCGAGCACCGCCCGAACAAGGAGAGGCAACGACTTCGGCAGAAGTCGTGACATAAAAGCTAAGCCTGTGTCATATTAAGAAGGAAGAGGAGGACATGATTCCACCGTAACATTACATCCCCTATTTTAATGTTCTCTCAGAAAACTTGGGATTGTAGACTCAAATAAAAAACAAAAACTTATTACGACACAATTCCCCAAACTGGCCCTCAAGCAGTGGTGTAAAGTACTTAAGTAAAAATACTTTAAAGTACTTCTTATGTACTATTTTGGGGTGTCTGTACTTTACTATACTTTTGACAACTTGTACTTTTACTTCACTATATCCCCCCAAAAAGTATGTACTTTTTACTACATGCATTTTCCCTGACATCCAAAACTACTCTTAACACTTTGAATGATTAGCAGGTCAGGAAAACGGTCCAATTCAATCACTTATCAAGACAACATCCCTGGTCATCCCTACTGCCTCTGATCTGGCGGACTCATTAGTCCATTGTTGACATAGTTCCAAAATGTTTTGTTTCTCACCAATCAAGATGTCAAGATATATGACTTTCAAAATACATAAATCATCCCTGTATGTATGAGTTCAGATTTCGGTCATACATTTACTTTACAACATAATTTTTACATAACGTTGGCCATCTCTACATCCTCCCACATTCATTGAGGGCCATTATCATTGTACATCTAAACATCCATACTGATAGAAGTGGGTAAAGCTTTTGATTTAAATGTATTTCTGGAGGATGACAGTATTTGAACGGCTAGGTTTGGTGCCGGAGGTTTCTACTGCCACCCTAATGTAAATTCCAACTCTAAATGACAGTATCTGTGAACCAGGGGTGTTGCCTTGGCTACCCACCTGAGAGCTGCCTGAGAATTGACACACACAGCCAAATAAAATTCATCCATTAGCTTTATTCCAACAAACTTTGTTCGACAACAACTTTGCCCTAACTGACTAAAAGGATTCTCCTCACAGCCTAATCCTATTAATAGGTTTCTCCTGACATTATAACGTACGTCATCTGCACATTTCAATGGTCATTAGGATCAAAGAAAAATGTTTTATTAGAATATTGAAAAATCTATATTTTATTGCTCTGCCTCTCCATTTCCCTTGTTGACAGGCTATTTGCGAACGTCCATTCAAACCGCTCATATCCTTCGGGAGCACAAGGAAGCGGAATGCTCAAATTAAATTAGCAGATGCAAGTATGAAATGCAGCCAGAGATTAGTCTCGACAGCTGTCATCTTACCCTGTACCTGCAACCTAGCCTAACAGGCTCCAGAACAAGAGTTTCTTTACAACTGACAGCATCACGATTACATTTGAAATGAGATCGTGGATTAAGATACGCCCCAAAGTTCACCTCATGTTTTAGCGTGTTTTAGCGTGTTTTAGCATGTTTTAGCATGTTTTAGCATGGTTTAGCGTGCTCTTGCATTGCTCATGAGTAAGAATGTTTCAGTGTGTGGGACATTTTAACTGATTGGTTTGTAATTTGGTTCAAAAGACAAACCTAAATTCTGCTCCGTACTAAGCTTGACTTATTAATAGGAAAGTCGAATGAATGGGCTGCTGCACACCCACTGTGCACAAACGTCAATTCAACATCTGTTGCACATTGGTTCGGCATAATTTCATTGTAATGATGTGGAAACAACGTTGATTCAACCAGTGTGTGCCTAGTGGGCAGTCAGTCACTATGGGAGCTCTTTCTGGAGCGCCTGGTTAAATTGTGCATGAGAATTGTTTTTACTAGCATCCGAAAATTAAGATGTTGAATTATTTTGCTATCTCGAATTCATTTATATTACGCTGCTTTCCTTGATGTGGACAGTATGTGTTACTACATTACACAAGCGGAAGTTTTGACCACGTTTTAACAGAGCATACAACCCAAACGTTCTGCCCCCGTTCTATCGATTTCAACGTGTAATTATACGAGTGATTAACAAGACAGTGCTGTGCTACACTTACCTCATTGGCGACCCACTTCAATCACAATGCAACACTTCAAAATGTAGCTGGCTGTCTTCTACAAGTTGTCCTCTGCCAGTGATATACATATGATTTCCAGATTCCGTGTGTTTTTTCAGCTGTGCTAGTGGTATTGCACTTAATCAGGTAAAAACTGCTGAATGAGTCTTACGATGTGCTTCGATGTATTTATCTTGATGATCTACCAGCAATCACCAAATGGCGTTTGCCATGCCTATTATTAATGCATCAGTGTTTAATCCTGAGTTTCACATCAATACAACCTTCTGTGCTCGAACAATACAAAGCAAGACTCACCATAGCATGAGAACAACAGCATATGCGATCAATGAGAGTGTCATGCACTGACAATACAGAACATCACAGTTGTGCTTCATCTGGGCCAAACATGAACAGTGGGGGGTTACTACAGCTTGATCTGCCATCTCAACTTTGTGGTCGTAACACATCGAGGTCATAATGAACGATTATGTGCCAGTAGAGATACTGAGAGAGTGAGGAGAGGGTTCCTAACTTTCTCCTTCAGCAGTGTCCCTGTATTATTTTACAGAACTCAGAAGGTCTCGCTAAGTATGTGGCATCGATTGTTATTCTGTCTTTGACTTCTCCAGAATCTGTCAACATTCAGCTGGGCCTTCTGCCGAGAGCGGCGAGACGGGCGGTGTGAATTCTGGAGTTGCCATGTACCCATCTGTCATTATGTTTACTTTCCTCGTGTTTTTCATCCCGTTGTTTTGTTGTTGATTCTGAGTTGTTCTGGCCTGCGGTAGGCATATGGATGGTCAGTGGGGGCTTGGGAAATGCATATGGCCTTAAAGATATAATTTACATGAACTAATGAAATCAATCTTAGCTCGCTGTCAGCTCCTGGTAAACATCAGGCTGGAGATCTGAGCCCCTGTTGTTCAAAGCTGGCCCTGCAGAGTAAAAGCTGGGGGATATTGAGGCTCGGAAGAGATCTATGTGGCCCCCTGTTTAGCCCAGTGGCAGGGGCATCAAAACCACCCACCCATTTTCCCTATGCTCTAACTGCACAGTGTAGAGGCAGGCCAGGCACATTGGAGGGATTTCATTCATTTTTATATCACAGTAAGAATCCTCTGTGGCTCTGAATGTGGTGTGTACTATGCATGAACTGCTACTCCCTGATTTGTTGCATGGTAACTCTGTGTTTTGTTGGAATTTCCCCCTCAAATTTACCGTTTTATGTGTAGACTAGACAGGGTGAAATTATTTTCAGTCATTTAGCAGACGCTCTTATCCAGTAGTGAGTGCATACGTTTTCATGCTTTATTCATACTCGTCCCCCGTGGGAATCGAACCCACAATGCTCTACCAACTGAACTACACGGGACTCTTTTCTGCGAGTCCACAGAGGCCTGGCTATTTTACGTATGTCGCACAGAGAGCAAACGTCACAGCAAAACCATGACTGGACCACAATAACAAACAAAACAGCTACAGATAACATTGAATTAAACATTGTATTGAAAGTCAACAAAGATCAGAGATGTGTGGATGTCTTATTCTGTGGAGTGCACAAAACAGCATTCTCAGTGCACAAAACAGCATTCTCAGTGCACAAAACAGCCTTCTCAGTGCACAAAACAGCCTTCTCAGTGCACAAAACAAGCTTTACAGTGCACAAAACAAGCTTCACAGTGGACACCTGACTAAGCTGATTGCCAGCGTTGTTTCCTTTGAATGGCATTAACGAAAGACCCACCTCGCCACTCTTAATGGGGAATTGACAAGGCCTCATGGGAGAAGTGACGTGGTAGTTTTACCTTTTATAGAAATGCTCAAATCTTTATTCAAAAGGCCTCTTGCTATTTGAAGGATGGGGGCCATCATGTGGCTTCATTCCGTTCTTTTCTAAGTACTTTGATTTATGGCACACAGGATAATGCTGTTTAACCATTCAGTGTTATCCACATGTGGAGGAATGTGCAGCTCTATACAAATCAGTCATACCATCATGCATGGATTTCTGTCACCAAAGGTCTTAGAAGTTGTTATACAGTCCCCATTAAATGGTTTTATATGTTCACAGCGGTGTGATGCTGATTCAAAAAAGATACGGCGTGCTGATAGTATGGCATGCTGATAGTAAACAGCTTGATATTGATTAAGCAGTGTGGAATAGGCGTCATGCTTGGAAATGTCGGCATATTGTTTCTCTTTATATAAATCCAGTTTTTCCTGACCTCTGGCCTGCTGAGCAGTTACACTCATGGGGTGTGACCTCAGTGTGGCCCAGGGTCAAGGGAAGACACAGTGTATTACCACAGTATAGATGAGCTCACACTGTGATTTACTGCTACTTCACTGGGGATGGCTAGATGCCTCAAATGGTCCTGCTGCAAACCAGCCTCCTGGGGTAATGGTATTGCACTGCGAAGTGATTACTACATCAATTCAGCCATCTTAGCCACTGCACAACATACCAAGACAATGTGTTTATTAATGTGTGAGTCATCCAGCTTGCATTTGTCTTTTTGGGAAACAGTCTGTAATTGATTTAATGAGTGACAAAGGAAAAAAATGCATGCAGAATGTGAAAGGAAGATAGGGATAGACTGGTGCTATCCAAAGTCTACTAAATCAGGCACGGTGAGCTGTCTTTCTAAACGGGCCTAAACAAGTGTCCATCTATTGATTTTTTCCCCCTGAAAAGATTTAATCAGATATCTGCCGAGATTCTGAATGAACAAATCTCTCTACTTAACCCCATTGTCACACATTTCAGCGGTCAGAGATTACGTAATGAGTAACAGATAGCACAGTAAGGGCCCTATTCAATCCGTCGCGCTGGAGATCCGATTTATAGTGCGATTTACAATTAAATGCAATGTTCTCGCAGTTGCGGAGACTGCATTCACGGTAAACGCTGCATAATGTCAGCTCAATCAGAAATTACCTTTACATTTTAACACGGATCGTCCACAATACTTTGGCGATACGGATTGAATCCAGCCCTAAGAGTAGAGATAGGCATAAATGTTCTAAATAGCCACATTCTATTGCAATACTTATGTCTGGTGGTATCACACATTGTCACGCTATTGTAAAACCGAAAAGAACTCAACCGTAATTACATTCTATTCTAGTAGTATTTAGAATATACAACTGCAAAACAAGCTTTGATAGAACGAGCACAACGGTACGATGAGGTATCGGTCATTGGAAACGAATTCCTTTGAAAATCACCTTGTATTGTTATTTTGAAGTACTATTAGGGTCGTTATGTTCCTGGACACCTTTGTACCTCACTAGGCATAGCCAAGGAGAGTTGGAGACGTTATGTAAATCTCTGAATTGTTCATATTTTATGCATTCTGTGACTCAGGACACCCCGCTAAGAGTGTGTGTGTCTCTGTGTGTATGTGTGTGTGCGTGCGTACGTGTGTGTGTGTGTGTCTGGGTCCATGTCTGTGCGCGTGCGCGTGCGTGTGTGTGTGTCAGCGGTACAGTGTAGAGAGGTTTTCATTGAACCTCGTTACTATGCTAAGGGGCCAATCTGATTGCAAACAGCCTCTCCTTTCCTGCATGTGCCTTGTGCTTCAGACATAACTCACCAAACGCTAATTACACCCCCCTCCACCAAAGGCACAGTGAGAGGTGCCACCTGCTATGGAAACCACTCTCTGACCTACCTTGGAGAAAGCCCCTCTGCACAACCCTCCATTCATCCATGGAATAATGAAATATAATACAAAGAATGGAACAAATGAGGGAGTTCTGAGAATAGAAAAAGACCCTCACATTTCATACCATTACACCCACATAACCTTCATTGGACTTTGATGTTGCTGTCCACTCACAGGAAATGGCACCCTTGCCAGTGCTATTGGGAATAAGTTGAAATGTATCACAGGTGAATGGGTGACCGCCTGCGTAATGCTCTCAGGTAATTGAAATTGAGGATACGTGCTCACTGGGGTATTTATCCCCCCCCCCCCCAAAAGAAAGACATCCAAGTTAACTTTTTGAAATAACTTTTGCAAAGCAAGTACTTTCAAATATGTCCTGCTGAGAAGTAGATTACCTTATTGATTGGTTCTTTATTACTCATGCAGTATCAAAGTGGAAATACATTTATGGAGTGAACTCAAAGCACTTTGTCCCACCCATCTTTAAGTTTCTAATAATATATAAATAATATTTCCTGAATTAGAAACGCTTATTGAAAAATCACAGCATTAGTAGAATAGCTGTGGGGCATGCTCCTTCATCACAAGGTAATTACATTTTACACCTTACTTTAGGGACATAGCATTTACATAGCATATATTCTTTCGGCCGTGTGATTCATCCAACTGAAGATAACACACACATACATACAGTATATACCTCCACATACCTGGAACATCCCAATCCCATCCTCAATACAGGCACACACACCAGTCAGGCTGCTGAGGGGAGGACGGCTCATAATAATGGCTGGAAAGGAGCGAATGAAATGGCATCAAACACATGGAACCCATGTCTTTGATACCATTCTACTCATTCCGTTCCAGCTGTTACCACGAACCTGTCCTCCCCAATTAAGGTGCCACTAACCTCCTGTGATACACACACCATACTCTGTATATACGGCACCTGGCAACGTGTTGTTTGTATACACTATTTGCCTGTATATTTGGGCTAGAGTCTACAGTCTTTGTCTGTATATTTGGATTGAGCTAGAGTCTATGCATCTCAAATGATCCTCTGTAGCTCGTGTTGGCACTGTCAGAGGCATGTCAGTCCAACCCTTGTACAGGTGACTATTTGCAAGGAAAACATCTTCATACCTTGAGCACCAGTGACATTTTCATTGGATGCAGCTGTATTAGCTGGAGGGTGATTGAGCAAAATGTTGATATGGTCTTTCTTTGCACATTATACACATGTGTGTGTGGGGGGGGGGGGGGGGGGGGGGGGGGGCTTTAGTTTTATTTTGGTGACTGCATAGCGGTGAGTTCAAATGGTTTGGAACCCGTCCTAAAGTGCTGTGCCACACGTTGCTTAGGTAAGTGCAACCCTTAAGAGCTGCTGCATGCGCTCTCCCGCCATTGGAAAACAACGGCTAGTCTAGTACAATGAAGTTCTTGTTTTTAAGATGTGAAACCGCTTTAAGTGGGACAAAATCTGTTTTCACAACAGTGCCATCTCAGTGTGGTAAGCATCACATCTGACAAAACAAAATTGTCTTTTTGTTGAATGCCTCATTAGGAATCCGTGACGTTCGATGCAAAAAAACAAAAACATATTCAAGCCGACAAGGGAACACATCTGATAGGATATTTATGAGGTGTGGGTGACAGGCACTGTGGGATCAGTTCTTCCAAGCTCAATCACACAAACACATGCACGCATAAGCATAAACACAAGAACACAAAGACCTACACCATGCTGCGGAATATGAGACAGACTGCATTCATTTCCTACTTTGGCAACTAAATAAATGTGCTTTGACAATATTTGACAAATGCTCCATGATATTAGTAAAAAAAATTATCTAACCTAAATCCCCACACGCAGCAGAGGCAAATGTTGCTGCATACATTACAGAAAGTGGGATTTGAAAATGTGATTAACAAAATAAAATGTCATAGAGAGAGTACTATCTGATACTGGTGAAGTTGGTCTCTTATTTTTTATATTTTTTTATTTTATAGAATATGAAAACATACAATCTACTTGCAGTGAAGCTGCTCAACATCTACATCACATTAGTCATCTAACAGACTCCCATCCAGAGTGACCCAGAATACAACCAGGGTCAACGCCCTGCTCAAGGGCACGTCGACAGATCTCTCACAAGGTCAAAAACGGGGACCTGAACCAGCGACCTATCAGCCACCGGCCCAAGCTCCCAACCGCCAGGCCACCAGCCCTCCAAGATCCCCCCACAGTTCCCCAAGAGCTGCCCCTCAACCATCCGAGACCCCCCCCCCCCCCACAGCCCCCCCCCCCCCCCAGAAAAATGTAATCAAATAATTCCATTCTCCCAATGCACCAACAATCAACAAAATGAACAAAAGAGAAAAAAGACAAAGGAAAACAGAAGACAACAATGCAACAACAAAAAAACTCAGCAAGTCCAATTGAATATGTTTGAGTGCATGTATGGCACTATTTACATGTGTGTGTGTCTGTGTATGTGTATGTGCACGTGTGTGCATTTGAATGAGAGTGTGTGTATATGCATGTGTACAAACACCTGCACGGCATCAGCCTCACGCAAACAGGCATTAACCTCTTTGATATCCTTGACTGGGTTAAATGGGATGGTTTGATTGAACATCCCTTCCTGTATAATCAAACACATTGTGACTGTGAGACCCTACAATTTGAAATCAACTGTATCTGACCACCCTCTCTTTTTAATCTTTCTCTCTCGCTCTCTCGCTCTTTTGCTTTCGCTTGCACCCAACATACCGGTATGACACATTTAACACAGTGCATGCCACAGTCTTGCTGTGTGAGAAGTGAATAAAAAAATTAATTCTTCTAGCTAGAATAATAAGCATTTTCTGACTCTGTTTTATCTTGAAAGCACAGAGGGTTTACTAATTAGTGTCTTTTGGATGCTGAGAGTGCTGAAACGGAGGTCTCTGACACGGCCCTTGACGAATGGCTTAGCATGCATTTTGATTATTGCCCCTGTGCCTATTGGTCCGTTGGCAGTCACTGTGGGAAATCAAAATGACATTTAATTTGCAGTTACATGACTAATATTTAAATGATCCGCACACATCTGTCACAGTTTTCCATCATGTTAATGTCCTCATGATGAAACAATAATGCACCCTCCATGTGAGGAATGATTGTTATGAAACAGCAACATGCATACACATATTGCATAACACACACACAATTTGGGAGTACACACACAGTCCCACCCACAGCGTTGCTGATGACTGCAATACCAGTAATTGCAATGTGTCGTCTTTTCATGACACGACTGAGAAAATTAAATGATTGAAAAACATAATTAGACAAAGATAGGTACTGTTTTTTTTTATTTTTTAGAAAGTCTTTATCAAAATGTACTCATGGTACATACTGTAACTCAATCCCGCTCAAAAGGTATGATGAGCTCTCTGTAAATGTAAGCTAAAAGAGTGAGTGTAAGAGTCAGTCATATAGAATCTTGGAAAGCTGCTTTGGTAAGACTATGAAGCCTCTTAAAAGCCTTAGATTATAAAAAAAATTATATCAGAACTAAAGCGGGGTGATGGAATATTGATGTATACAGCTCCCTTTGTAAGTTAATTAACAGAATATTTTGCATAGTCTCCAAATGTTTTGCATAGAGAGCCCTGTGAAGGAGAATTGTTTCCTTGTGGAGATGGAAGCGCCACAGTGTTGAAAGGCCATGGTAGCAGACCCTGTGCCACAGTACTCCTGACTGAGATCACTAGGCCTGTCACGTTCTGACCTTAGATCCTTTTTTATGTCTTTATTTTAGTTTGGTCGGGGCGTGAGTTGGGGTGGGCATTCTATGTTGTTTTTTCTATGTTTTGTTCTGTATTTATATTTCTATGTGTTTGGCCTAGTATGGTTCTCAATCAGAGGCAGGTGTCAGTTGTTGTCTCTGATTGGGAGCCATATTTAGGTAGCCTGTTTTCTATTGTGTTTTGTGGGTGATTGTTTCCTGTGTTAGTGTTTGCACCATATGGGACTGTTTCTGTTTTTTCCATTTATTCTCTTGTTCTTTTGTATTTTGTATTCATTCTCGATTAAATGATATTATGGATACGTAACACGCTGCACATTGGTCCGATCCTTGCTACTCCTCCTCAGACGAAGAGGAAATCCATTACAAGGCCTCATCACCTCCATGTGTTATACACCCTAGTCAAAAAGGATAATTGGGCTTAAATTATTTATTTACTTATTGGGCTCTGGTAGGTATTTATTGATTTTCAGTATCCATATTTTTACCCCTCCGGTGCTTTTCAATAATAACAAATAAACCTGTATTCCCTTTGAAGTAAAAAAACAACACAAATGCAAACAAAGGCACATCCACTCAAAACCTCACAGCAGGTATCCATTAGATCATGTTTCTATTACAGCAGGTATCGATTAGAGAAGGTTTCCATTACAGCCGGCATCCATTACAGCACGTAACCATTACAGTAGGTATCCATTGCAGCAGGTTTCCATTACAGCAGGTATCGATTAGAGAAGGTTTCCATTACAGCCGGCATCCATTACAGCACGTAACCATTACAGTAGGTATCCATTGCAGCAGGTTTCCATTACAGCAGGTATCGATTAGAGAAGGTTTCCATTACAGCAGGTATCCATTACAGCACGTAACCATTACAGTAGGTATCCATTGCAGCAGGTTTCCATTACAGCAGGTATCCATTGAAGCAGGTATCCATTGCAGCAGGTTTCCAGTATAGCAAGTATCCATTACAGTATGTTTCCATTGCAGTAGGTATCCATTGTAGCAGGTTTCCATTACAGCAGGCATCTGTTGCCTTTAATACAGATGCGTCATTGCTCTAGAAGATCTCTCTCCACCCCCCCCTTTCTAGCGTTCTTTGCAGCAGCAGAGTTCCCAGGTGGGTGGGTTATTGATTGTTGGAGGAGGTGTTGCCTGAAGTGACAGCATCTGAATAACAGACACACAGGATCTCCACATCAATACAGCTTCTACTTAGCACTTCTACTTGAGCACATACATTTTCTTATGCATAGATATCGGTAATTGTGCACACCAAATTACTGTACGGGATGCACAGTATGGAGAAATACAATCATATTTGGCATGGTTTTATTTCCCTCAAGTCTGTGAATGATCATGCTATGTACAACAACCTGGATGGCAGTGCTAATTTTGTCAGCTATTTTAGATTTATTCTTAAGTCTTTATGACTAAAATACCTTTTAGTCTTAGTTCCATTTTAGTCACTTTATCCTTCTTAGTTTTAGTTATCAGTCGACTATAACTGTATGTTTTACCTTTAACTTCCATCATGTGCATATTAACTTGCCCAACTAGGCCTACTATCCCCTCATATAGCTGGCACATTACTGTTGTGGCAGAATGTAACCAAAGCCAGCCATGGTTTACTATAGTCTATGCTACAAAGCCTTGGTTTCATATTAAACAATTTAGGCATACATCTCTTTCTTCCCATCATTACCTTAGGATTAGTAATGACCCGTCATTCACCTGTTTTGAGCCCCACATTTTTTTTTGGGGGGGGCGGGGCTTACCGGTTTTGCATGTTATTTTGGCATTAATACATGTCGCATATCAGCTTGCAAACAAAGTCATTTAAAAAAATCATTGAGTTAATACAAACACGGTCTCTTTTTTGCTTTCTTGAGTTGGCACCAAAATGCTCCAAAATGCAGACGCTTCAGTCTAGCTCAGTGCTTTCTGTGATGGTGGGGCCGCCAGCAGAAAATACAAAGCGTAGGTGTTGGTAATGTTCTCTAGTTGCGCCATGATTAGCTCAGTGTTCTGTCACTCGTGGGGACAGTATGTCACCGCCAAGTTTAAGTGTAGACCACAAAAATTGTTGGTTTTGTTTGCAGGAACTGAGATCCACTTTCATTCACAAAATAAGTGTTACATTATAATGTCCTTAGCACTTAAATTGTCATTTGAATCACTTGTTTGAAGAGTAAATTAGGCCCTCAGATTAACAAACATAACCTACAGTAAAGTTAGTAGATTGTATGTATTGCTATTGTCCTTGCTAATAACAATATTTATCTTAATGGACGTTACATTTGAAGGTCTGTCAACACACCTATGAAAGAGTGCAGAGTGCTTGTGAAGATGGCTGCTAAATGGACAGACAGGTTCACCTAGTGGTCTAGAGAGGAGAGTTTAAGCAGGCTGTCCCTGTTAGAATATGCTAATGTTCTTTAATAACTATATTTACTGACACAAGGAACATATAATCAAATGATTACTGTTAAAACAACAGCCTCACACAGCTGGCAGGACAGGGCAGACATGGTGTGTGTGTGAATGTGCATGTGTGTGTGTGATTGTGTGTGTGTGTGTGTTTGTGTGTGTGTATTTGAAAACAGAATCTGCATACAGGCGCAATGATCACATGTGTAATTAGTTATTGTAATAGAGCAGTGAGGAACAAATGTACTAAGCCTTGTTTTTGTAACGCCTGCTTCCAACTCACACCCTCAAACACCTAGATCCCCTGAACGCAGCTCACTCTCCAGATCCCAATCACCTGGAATCTAATCACCTGTTCACACACCTGTATGTCATTATTACACACTATTTAGTTTAGTTCTTTGCACCCCATCAATGTGAGGTATTGTTTGTTTTGTGACACACGTCTTTCAGAGTGCTGGTTTGCCTGTGATTTACTCCTCCTGTTTATGACAGTTTTTGCCTGCTTCACTAACGGCGCCTTTTGCCTATTCCCTGCCTGTACTTTAGCCTGTTGAATTTCCTGTTATCTACCTATTGCCTGATCTCCTGGACTATGTTACTAGCCTTCTCCCTGCCTGTACTGTTGGCCTTTTGGACCCCCTGTGTATGACCTTCTGCCTGCCCCTGGACCCAGCTACCTGCCTCCTCCTGTGGTCCTCTGCAATAAACACCTCCTGTGCCCTGCACTTGAAACCAGCTCAGTCTCCCCTTGTGTTCATTACAGTTTTCCCTATCATACAGTAGAAGTTCCTCTCGCTTCCTGATTAAACAACGCAAACATTTTATGTGGTTGTTGTTCACCTGTGTCTCCAACTAAACTCTATTTGTTTCCTCATTGTATTCAATCATGTTGACAAAGGAATATAAATGCATTACAGTAGTCTACAAACATTGATCATAACAATGTGTTAAACCAATGAGGGTGGCATTCACGAGTTGGATTTGGTAAAGACCCTCCATTTATCATCCAGATGTTTTATCAGTGTTTAATGATTACTGCAGAAACGAGCATGCATAATTAAAAGAGAGCGAGTTCTCTGAATGCTCTGGGCAGTGCAGATATGGGCCGGGGAAAAGTTGTGAGTTAATTTAGATTACCAATTAAATCTGTGTAGCCAAAGTGATGAGAGGGAGGAGAAACCAGAGGAGAAATGACAGGCCTCAGAATGGAAGGAAATATCCCAGGCTTGTAAATAGATATATTGTTGTGCTTGTACAAGATATATACCCCCTCTGAGAAAAATGCTAAGCATAGCAGGTTTGGTATTCAGCATATATATCTGATATACAGTACATGTCTTATCTATTTCCAATGGTCATGACTTCAGTCTTCTGTTAGAGGGAGTTTTTCATAAGAAAGCAAGTGGAAAATGAGAAAATGTCCAACAGTGTGACATATTTATATGTTTCTTTGAGAAGCGGTGTGGAACCTACTTCTCATCAACCTCTCTCAGATGAATGCCTCCTAACTCAACCTGTTCTGCACCCTCTGCAGTTTGTTGGAGGCTAAGAGAAACCCCAACATGCTGAAAAAGAGACCTGTCGAGAAAAAAATCCACAACTTCTGTGAAAAATTAATGAATGAAGTTGATCCGGGTCCATTTCTTGGAACTGTGTGTGATTACATTCTACAAAATACTGAACACAAAAACAAGTGGCTCTAAAATGACAATGCACCGTATGTAGCAAGCAAAACAAAATAAAATACATTTGGAATGACATTTTCCTCTATTTAGTCACACACAAAACACATAATAATAAACATATGATGCATTTTTACCTACTAAGGATGCAGTGTGTACCATCTGGGAATCTTAAAGACACATTTCTATAATGCATAATATACCATATGTTCTAGCTGACAGTAAGTAATAAAACATATAATGATGTGCCTGTCCCCCAAAACGTTTCCTCCAAGCCTACTTTACTCAAATTCTACAATATGTTAATTCAGACAAAACATCATAAATTACTGACATAAAATTGAAGCAAAAGTAAACATGTCTTTTCAGGTAATATATTCTCATGACAGATGGGCCATGTTGCAGCTTGTCTTCCATGATATGCTGCTCTAGTCTGTACCTAAGATCTGTAAACACACCACCTGACCAGCACTGCCAGGCAGCCACTGAACAGAAGAGGCTGCCCATGATGAATCTGTGAATCATAAAAACCAGATTGCCTCTGCCAGCATCCATACAGAAAAATATATTTGACCACGCCACCGCTGCCATAGCAGATGTGCTAACCCCTAGCCTGTGCATCTGTCTGGCTCTTCCCCACCTCATCCTCCATATGACAGTCCTGTGCCCCGCTCCCTCCGAGATGAGAGCACAGCTGCTCTGACTCCCAGACAGCGGGCAGAGGTACATGTATGTCTCATCCACCCACCTGTCGCCTCGCTGGGGTGATTGATCACCTTCTCAAAGGGGGAGACCAGTGACACAAAGGTTTTAGCATGTCACTGGCATCGAAGCAGAAAAGTGTTGGCCCGAGCCTAGTGATCCACTTCTACAAGGCCACATAGAGAAGGAAACACTATCTCTGAACCACGAACATCTCTGCCCTCAAGCTTGTCTGCTTTACAACCATGCAATTGTCTGTCACGAAAATGTTAATAGTCTTACAAAAGTCTGCCAATTCAAAACTTCCTCAGATGAGAGATCTATGGCTAGATGAGTTTTCATTGCAGTTTATTTGCGGTCATGTTAGTTTAGGCAGATTTTCCATTTACAGTGCCTTCCGAAAAGTATTCATACCCCTTGACTTTTTCCACATTTTGTTGTGTTACAAAGTGGGATTCAAATGGATTTAATTGTATTTTATGTATCAATGATCTACACAAAATACTAATGAAAAAACACTAATATACAGTATCTTGATTATAAAGTACTCAACCCCCTGAGTCAATACATGTTAGAATCACCTTTGGCAGTGATTACAGCTGTGAGTCTTTCTGGGTAGGTCTCTAAGAGCTTTCCACAGCTGTATTGTGCAACATTTGCCCTATGTTCTTTTCAAAATCATTCAAATTGGCTGTTGATCATTGCTAGACAACTATTTTCAGATCAAACTGTAACTCGGCAAATCAGGAACATTCACTGTCTTCTTGGTAAGCGACTCTAGTGTAAATAGAGTTGGCCTTGTGTGTTAGGTTATTGTCCTGCTGAAAGGTGAATTAATCTCCCAGTGTCTGGTGGAAAGCAGACTGAACCAGGTTTTCCTCTAGGATTTTGCCTGTGGTTAGCTCCATTACGTTTATTTTTTATCTTGAAAAACTCCCCAGTCCTTAACGATTACAAGCATACCCATAACATGATATGGTACTCAGTAACGTGTTGTATTGGATTTGCCCTAAAAATAACACTTTGTATTGAGGACAAAAAGTTAATTGCTTTTACAATTTTTTTTGCAGTATTACTTTATTTCCTTGTTGCAAACAGGATGCATGTTTATGGATATTTTATTCTGTACAGGCTTCCTTCTTTTCACTATGTCAATTAGGTTAGTATTGTGGAGTAACTACAATGTTGTTGATCCATCCTTAGTTATCTATCACAGCCATTAAATTCTATAACTCCGTAAAAGTCACCATTGGCCTCATGGTGAAATCCTAGAGCAGTTTCCTTCCTCTCCGACAAGTGAATAAGGAAGGACACCTGCATCTTTGTAGTGACTGGGTGTATTGATACACCATCCAAAGTGTAATTCATAACTTCACCATGCTCAAAGGGATATTCAGTGTCTGCTTAAAATATTCACCCATCCAGCAATTTGTGCCCTTTACCAATTAGAAAACCCTGGTCTTTTTGGTTGAATCTGTTTGAAATTCACTGCTTGATTGAGGGACCTTACAGATAATTAATTGTATGTGTGGTGTACGGAGATGAGGCAATCATTCAAAAATCATGTTAAACACTATTATTGCACACAGAGTGAGTCCATACAATTTAGTATGCTCCTGAACTTATTTAGGCATGCCATAACAAAGGGTTTGAATAGTTACTGACCCAAGACATTTCAGGTTTTCATTTTTTATTAATTTGTAAACATTTCTAAAAACATATTTCCACTTTCACATTATGGGGTATTGTGTGTAGGCCAGTGACCCCAAAATCTCAATTTAATGAATTTTAAATTCAGACTGTAACACAGCAAAATGTAGATAAAGTCAAGGGGTGTGAATTCTTTCTGGAGGCTCTGTATAAGGAACCATAGTTGTTTGAGCTTCCTTAGCAGGAAGGAGGGTTGAATAGCTTACTGTCATTTCAGTGATAGGGGTGTAATCTTTTACTTCATTAGAGACATTTGTTGTGCGTGTTGGAGAGGAATAACTGCCTCTTTTGCGAAACATGCCCAGTGATACGCAAGTAGTATCCATTATTAAGTGCTTTCATTCAATTTGCTCAATGATGCAAAATGTTTTACGCATCATAATTCCATTTTAATTTTTTTTTCTTCTATTGTCTCATATAAAACGAAATATTCAACTGTTATATTTTAGCGAATTCAACACCTCTGAATAATTCAATGAATTGTTAAGAATGGGAATGTAATAGCCTTTTGCCTGGAGATGCATATTAGATATAATACAATACCACATGAAAGTTAGAAATAGAAATATAGCAAGTTAAATGACTTGCACCAAGAAAACAAGTGATAAACAACAATACAGATAAAAACAAACAAACGGTGTGCGGGTGTGGTTGGAAGCCCAAGGGTTTATATGAAAACCACACCACAAGAAAAGCAATATACAATACATAAGTAGAAAAATAAAACAGGCTTGTTAAAACAGATTACAAAACATACTGATTATGAATGTATAAATGAATTCATCAGTAACCACGAGAAAAACAAACCATATTTATTTTGTTTAAATGTGTGCATATGAGTGTATGAGAGATCGCCTGTATGGAGGAGATTACTGAGTAGTTTGGTTCATCAGGCTGACTCCCAGTCTTCACTTGAAGTTGTTAAGTGATGATGATGTTTTGACAATGTGAAGATAAGAATTCCAGAGTATGGCACCTCTGTATCTGAGAGAGAATTGACTGTGAGGTGCGGCAGTTGGGAGGGTGAAGGTTATCGCAGTGCCTTGTGTTATATAGATGGATTTCAGAATTAACCTGGAAGAATCGATTGAAGGGTTTTGGTAAACTGTCTGGGCGGTATGAGTATTTGTAGATGTGGATAGTTGGCATACATTAATGTTGTAAATAGAGAAGATATTGAGTTTCTTAAACAAAGGTGCAGATGGAGACAGGTAATTAGAGTTTGGGGTTAGGCTTTAAAATGTATTTTGTAAGAGTAATTTGTGAGACTGAGCTAATTTTATCTGCGTGAAATAGGCTTATGGTGGGACTGGAATTATTTTCTGCCTTTTTGGAAGAAATTAGCTTGCATACCTACACTTTAAAAAAAGGAAAAAGCACTATTCCACTGGCAATACTGGCCTTTATTAAAACAATTCTATATCAAATCAAATTTTATTTGTCACATACACATGGTAAGCAGATGTTAATGCGAGTGTAGCGAAATGCTTGAGTAATGGAGGGTATGTAAACATGATATAAAGTGGCATTGTTTAAAGTGACTAGTGATACATTTATTACATCCAATTATTAAAGTGGCTAGAGATCTGAGTCAGTATGTTGGCAGCAGCCACTCAATGTTAGTGATGGCTGTTTAACAGTCTGATGGCCTTGAAATAGAAGCTGTTTTTCAGTCTCTCGGTCCCAGCTTTGATGCACCTGTACTGACCTCGCCTTCTGGATGATAGTGGGGTGAACAGGCAGTGGCTTGGGTGGTTATTGTCCTTGATTATCTTTTTGGCCTTCCTGTGACATCGGGGGATGTAGGTGACCTGGAGGGCAGGTAGTTTGCCCCCCGGTGATGTGTTGTACAGACCGCACTACCCTCTGGAGAGCCTTACGGTTGTGGGGGGAGCAGTTGCTGTACCAGATAGTGATACAGCCCGACAGGATGCTCTCGATTGTGCATCTGTAAAAGTTTGTGAGTGTTTTCGGTGACAAGCCAATTTTTTTCAGCCTCCTGAGGGTGAAGAGGCTCTGTTGCGTCTTCTTCACCACACTATCTGTGTGGGTGGACCATTTCAGTTTGTCCATGATGTGTATGCCGAGGAACTTAAAACTTTCTAACTTCTCCACTACTGTCCCGTCTATGTGGATAGGGGGGTGCTCCCTCTGCTGTTTCCTGAAGTCCACGATCATCTCCTTTGTTTTGTTGACATTGAGTGAGAGGTTATTTTCTTGACACCACACTCCGAAGGCCCTCACATCCTCCCTGTAGGCCGTCTCGTTGTTGTTGGTAATCAAGCCTACCACTGTAGCGTCGTCTGCAAACTTGATGATTGAGTTGGAGGCGTGCATTGCCACGCAGTCATGGGTGAACAGGGAGTACAGGAGAGGGTTAAGAAAGCACCCTTGTGGGGCCCCCAGTGTTGAGAATCAGCGGGGTGGAGATAATGTTTCCTAACCTCACCACCTGGGGTGGCCCGTCAGAAAGTCCAGGACCCAGTTGCACAGGGCTAGGTCGAGACCCAGGGTCTCGAGCTTGATGACAAGTTTGGAGGGTACTTTGGTGTTAAATGCTGAGCTGTAGTCAATGAACAGCATTCTTACATAGGTATTCCTCTTGTCCAGATGGGTTAGGGCAGTGTGATTGCGAATGCGTCGTCTGTGGACCTATTGGGGCGGTAGGCAAATTGGAGTGGGTCTAGGGTATCAGGCAGGGTGGAGGTGATATGATCCTTGACTAGTCTCTCAAAGCACTTCATGATGACAGAAGTGAGTGCTACGGGGCGATAGTCATTTAGCTCAGTTACCTTAGCTTTCTTAGGGCCAGGAACAATGGTGGCCATCTTGAAGCATGTGGGCACAGCAGACTGGGATAAGGATTGATTCAATATGTCCATAAGCACACCAGCCAGCCTACATATGCTCTGAGGACGTGGCAAGGGATGCCGTCTGGGCCAGCAGCCTTGCGAGGGTTAACACGTTTAAATGTTTTACTCACATTGGCCACGGTGAAGGAGAGCCCACAGGTTTAGGTTAGCGGGCCGTGTCAGTGGCACTGTATTGTCCTCAAAGCGAGCAAAGAAGTTGTTTAATTTGTCTGGTTGCAAGACGTTGGTGTCCACAACGGGGCTGGTTTTCTTTTTGTAACCTGAAATTGACTGTAGACCCTGCCACATAGGTCTCGTGTTTGAGCCATTGAATTGCGACTCTACTTTGTCTCTATACTGACGCTTAGCTTGTTTGATTGCCTTGCGGCGGGAATAGCTGCACTGTTTGTATTCGGTCATGTTTCCGGTGGCCTTGCCATGATTAAAAGCATTGGTTCACGCTTTCAGTTTTGCGCGAATGTTGCCATCGATCCACGGTTTCTGGTTAGGGAAGGTTTTAATAGTCCCCGGGGGTACAACATCACCGATGCACTTGCTAATAAACTCGCTCACCGAGTCAGCGTATACATCAATGTTGTTGTCTGAGGCTATCCAGAACATATCCCAGTCCACGTGATCGAAGCAATCTTGAAGCGTGGAATCAGATTGGTCGGGCCAGCGTTGAACAGACCTGAGCACGGGCGTTTCCTGTTTTCGTTTCTGTCTGTAGGCTGGGAGCAACAAAATGGAGTTGTGATCAGATTTGCCGAAAGGAGGGCGGGGGAGGGCTCTGTATGCGTCGTGGAAGTTAGAGTAGCAATGATCCAGAATGCTGCCAGCTCGAGTCGCGCATTCGATATGCTGATAGAATTTAGGGAGCCTTGTTTTCAGATTAGCTTTGTTAAAATCCCCAGCTACAATAAATGCAGCCCCAGGATATATGGTTTCCAGTTTACATAGAGTCCAGTGAAGTTCTTTCAGGGCCGTCAAGGTATCTGCTTGGGGGGTATACTGTGTATATTCGAAAAGAATTATCTTGGTAGAAAATGCGGTCGGCATTTGATTGTAAGGAATTCTAGGTCAGGTGAACAAAAGGATAACAAAATGTTGTTATGATTACACCACGAGTGTTTGTTTCTGTCGGCACGATGAGTGAAGAAACCGGGTTGCTGTACCAACTCTGAAACATATCCCGAGTGAGCCATGTTTCCGTGAAACAGAGAATGTTACAATCTCTGTCTCTCTGGAAGGCAACCCTTGCTCGAATTTCGTCTACCTTGTTGTCAAGAGACAGTGGTGAGTAGTATACTCGGGAGCGGTGAGCGATGTGCCCGTCTACGGAGCCTGACCAGAAGACCGCTCCGTCTGCCCTTTCTGTGGCGTCATTGTGTTGGGTCGCCTACTGGGATCAGATCCATTGTCCTGGGTGGTGGTCCGAACAGAGGATCCGCTATGGGAAAGTCGTATTCCTGGTCGTAATGTTGGTACGTTGACGTTGCTCTTATATCCAATAGTTCTTCCCGGCTGTATGTAATAATACTTAAGATTTCCTGGGGTAACAATGTATGAAATAATACATCAAAAAACTGCATAGTTTCCTAAGAATGCAAAGCGAGGCGTCCATCTCTGTCGGCGCCATCTTGCTAACACCCACAACAAGGGATAATTCAGAATTCAAAGAGCATGTAGAAAAGGCCCATGGAGTTGGTGGAATAATCCTTTAATTCATGGCCACTTACTCAGCTGGGCCAGGGGCGCCATAATTAGGTCAGGTGGCAATGACCGACAGATCTCATCCCCATAAAATGAGGAAAACGCCATCGCCTGATCTCGCTGCTTTCTCTTCCTTAACTCCGTCTGCTCCAGAAGTTCTGTGCGTCCACGAATCCACGTAAGTCCACCGACTCTGTTACCTTTCATCTGAACTATCTGTTGCGATCGGGAGAGTGGGCCATCAGTTATTGTTTATAGTTATTACCGCGGAGCGCGGCTTGGAGCGCACGCTTCAAACATATTGTGTAATGTGAATTGTCAATGATCTCGGCCCTAAGGATCATCATAGGCCAATTATGCAATCGATATGGTTAATATGTAATGAAATGAATTACATGTACACATGAAGACAATTGAAAGGGTGAAATGAGAAACGTCATTGTTTGCAAAACTGATCGACTTTGATATCAAACTAATGGGGATTATAGATTGAATAACCATTCACTGTTTGTATTCTTTCATGATTTATGATAAATAGTTACGAGCCTAAATGACTCACGGATGATTACTATTGACTTAATGAACTGGATTGTTGAATCCAATAATTAATGATTGTTATGATTTGATCTTTGTGATTATGAATTTGATTGGATACATGTTATTTTGTTTCCTTTGTTATGCAGCACAGACTACTCAGTAAATATACTACTTTATGGTTAAAGGGATTCCTGCCTCAGTCTCATCCATTCCGCTGTCACCTGACACGTGACCACCTGAACACCTTCACTGTCAGTCATCCTACCTGTCCAGCAACCCACACAGATTCCACTAATCTTTCAGAGCACATGTTGCAAAATTCAAAGAGCACATGGTGGGTCCTGTGGCAAGTCCCATGGACAGCTCCACACCAACAGTCACAGACAGCACCATGAACAGCTCAGCAGCAAGAACCATGGACAGCTCCACACCAACAGTCACAGACAGCACCATGAACAGCTCAGCAGCAAGAACCATGGACAGTGGTCCTTCTGAACTCCTTTGGCAAACCTTCAATGTGTCACCATTCCGTTCCAATGTTTACAATCGTAAGATTAGTGCAAACTTCTTAAAATACATTAAACTGAATACGTTGTTTATGGGCCGGAGAGAAAAGTAGGTTATATACTCCATGGCAGAAGCAGTTAATTGGAAATGCCAACTGCGATGAGTTCAAAGAAGTTTTAGTTACACTGATATAAACGACATTAAGAGTCCTGCTGAGAGTCACGTCCCCATCACTCAAAGAGCAGTACTTCTTTTTCCCTAAGAGATAGAACTAAATGATAAGAGGACAGTGATTGCTCATTCAACGCCGCTGTGCCCCTGTGTTTGACCCGGAGCAGTTCCCCTCTTCTGCACACTGAGAGGATGATTCAGTTGTTGCTGTTGTTGTTGACTGACGGGATTAATGAGGCCCTTTACACCCGCAGATCAGCAGCCGCTTGTGAGAGCATAAAAGGGTTTAGTGCATGAGGAGGAAAAATAAACGTATATTAGGCTTTATTATCCCGTCCCGACACGACAGCTCCCCATGCGCTCCGTTCTCACCGGAGAATCATTTTCATCTCAATTTGTGGCACCGTGTACCGCCGGGCGCCGGCACAGTCGTTTTATGAAACTCCAGCTGCAACCAACATGGCAGAGTTAGCTGAAAAGAGGAGATCAATTTCCTCTAATGATCTGACAGTTTCTGTGATGTCTCAATTTACACTCATTCATTCAGATTGGTGAGGCCTTTTTTTCTAGAGTGAGTGAACAATTGCACATTTTCTACACTTCCCCTCACAGATATATCACACGCAAGCGCCCATACGCACGCACACACTTATAATATTCATTGCATTCAGTGTCTTGGTAAGTTAAAGAAACCAGGCATTTCACTTGTATTTTTTGTACTTCGGTAGTGGTGCATCACATGTGGATGAGTGCATGACCACAATTCGAGAGACGGGTCAGAAGTAGCAGAGACATTGAATGTAGCTTACTGTCTGAAGAGATGAGTGTTCAGTCTGTGATGGGAAGATGGACATCAACTCAGCTGTCATGACTGTGTAGAGGAAAGGTCATTCCACCATTGTTGGGTCATGAAAATAGCTGTGACTGGGATGAGAGCAAGGATGGAAGTGCCAAGTTTCCAGTGGAGGCAGAGCAAAGTGGTCGAGCCAGGGTGCAAGGTCTGATCGCTGCCTGGCTGCAGGTAAAGGGTAGTACCCCTCACCTAGGCCTGTAGACAAGCAACAGGAACCGGTGGCACCATCTGAGCATATTCCGCTTGTAAGAGGAACAAAAAGTAGAACACAGACAAAGTAGCAGAGTAGCAGGCTGCCCAAGGTCTGAAATATGTTGCAAACTGCCACCAGGACCCAGTGAAAATAGTTGAGGAATTAAGTTAATCACTCAAAATGAAATTAAAATATTTTGGTTCACTGAGAGACAAAGCCCGGGATGAAACATTAAAAACACAGATTTAATGAAGTTTGAAAAAATTAATTACCAGCTATTTTCTATGGTGAAACTCCTTATCACTATGCAAAGTAATGCAAAACAAGTTCAACTGAATCACAAGATCCGAATAAATCTTTCATCATAATCTGATCACCCTAGAGACAAGTAGAGGATTAATATGTTCATTTGACACATCAGATTGAGGCAGAGTAAATCAGAGTTCGCAGCTAATTGTTACTTTTTTCTGGTTCCATCGTCAGTGAAGAAAAGCAAGATACCCTCTTCACTCTTTCAAGATGACTGCTCCAGCATCTTAGAGTTCAGACAACCGCTACATTAGATGCTTACACCATGCAGCTTTGAAGAGATGAATTCAAAGTAGTCTGCGAAAAAGGGACTTGCAAAGTAATATACAAACAGTATATTACCTCCTTCGTTTTACATGGATCTGAGCCCCGCCGAATAGAATTATCCCAGCCAGCATCTTACGTGTTCCTTAGAATAGCTTTGAGAATGCAAGTGGTCAGCTGAATGAGGTAGCATGACAGCCCTTCAGATCAGCAGTCCATACACAAGCAGGAGTTCCATTATATAAAAAGGTGCATTAGAGAGCTTTACAGACATGCTTTATAGCCTCGCTACTGTTATTTTACTGCTGCTCTTTAATTTGTTATTTTTATTGAATTTTGCTTTCCTTATCTATTTTTACTTAACACATTTTTCTTAAAACTGGATTGTTGGTTAAGGGCTTGTAAGTACGGTAGGCATTTCACTGTTGTATTCGACGCTTTTGGATGTAACGAGTGCCACAGCAGGACCAGGGAATCCAGCTTTCAAATGTCAAGAGTGACGTGGTGTCCTGACACCCCTGGTGATATAATCATATATCAATCACACCTGAAGGGCAAAGGCGCATCTGGCAGGCAGAGTTGACATGGCACCAGTGAGCAAGCCTGTGTCTGGCCGGGCAGGTGGCGTGTCAGACTATCAGGAACAGAGGTCACTCCAGGCAGCAAGGCAGAGTGAGGGGGTTGTACTGTGGCGAAAGCCATTAGATATTTAAACCATCCATACAATAGTGTGAAGTTTAAGTTTGACAATAAATAAAAGTAATCTGAAACCTTATTGTGCAGAGGAATGATCTTTTTTTCAGTTGACAGGGAATGCTATCTGAAAAGCTACAGCAGTTGCTTCTTTTCTCTATAAAATAGGCCTAAAAATAGACGTTCCATTATTGTACTAATTAATATACATGATATGTAAATAGTGCATTCTACAAGTTGGCTTGGCTGGGAGCAATTATTTATTCTCCTCTGATCCTTTCAGCCTTGTAGCTCCACCCAGGAGAATATGCAATTTTGACCTAAAGACATGTCAGGCGTCTGTCAAAATACAGGGAAATCTGCTAAAAAAAATAAAGGCATTGGTTAGAGGCCTCTACTTATATTATGTGAAAAGGTTGTCAAGAAGCTCTCCCCGCAATGTGGCTGCTTTCGAGAGCACAACATCCAGCAACATTACTCATTTGAAATTCTGACAATTTGATATAGCCTTCTCCCTAACATAAGTTTTACCAACCAATCAGCTGCATGAATGCCAGTGGGGAATTCTGTGTCAATGTCACACACAAAACCGGTTTCATTTGACAATATACAGCACAAAGCAATTTACAACCAATATCATGTGTAGTTATGAGACTTTGTGGAATTCCAAGTGGGACATTTCTTCAAGGCTGACCCGAAACAGTAACAGGTCATGTCAATCATATTTACTGAACACGCATTGTAAGGAACCCATTGGGATCAAATAAATACGCACACAGGCAGTTATGCATCGCTTGTCTCTGTGGCCCCGGAGAGAGAAAGACAAACACTATATTATTAGCTAGTTAATAGTCAATGAAGTGTGGGAATGCCAGGCGGGTTAGCAGCCATTTCCCCTCCTAATCACCAGAGCTCAGTCAAGAGACCACCTCAGAGAGCAGGCTTCTCTTCATACCAAACTTATGACACACCTCGAGCGGTTATACTTAAACATAACCAATGTACACTATTAATTTATAGGAACCGAACTGTAGTTTTGACATGCATGTAAAGTCAAATGAGGGTTCATGTTATTAACCCAGCCTGATAGCTAAATGAAATGTACTCGCAAATCTGAGGTTTGTTTTAGCAGGTGCATCAGAAATGTTCAAATGACATTCAGACTAGAGGCAAGAAGCTGCTGTGTACTGCACTTGCAACCCAGTCTGAGCTGCAAGCTGTAAATAGCACACAAAAGGAATATGATTTTCTGTGAAACATTTATTAGCTTAACATGAGTATACATAATGAGCTATCCATCTGTATACAGAGTTAATAGAAGATTGTTCTGTTGCATTAGCATCAATTTAAACACTCAATGCCCTTGTCAGCACCCACTGACCCCTTTTCTTTCTGGTATAGAATGTGTAATGTTAATCTGTGTGACCACCACCAAAGCAAAACAGTGATCTTGATAAGAAAATATACAACCTTATGCAATATTGCCATTAAACAACTGAACCTAGCACTCTAAATCATCCCAACAATATCCAAGATTTTGGATCTCTGAAACGGAGCACATAAAGCCATCATTCATGACATCAAACCTTGAGAATCACCTTCGGACACAATTGTAGGCAACTGTCTGTAAGCAGGTGTACGTTTTTGGTTGAGCAGCAAAATCTTGGTCAATCCCCTTGTACCTGCACTATTAAAACATAATTATTATTAGTAGGCTATTCCATTCCATGAAAGGCGAAAGAAACCCCACTACTCATCTACAACCCAGGTCGTATTTTGGTACAATATAAGATTAACTGAGATTGGGTAAATAAATAAACATGAGAGGTTTTCAATCGGATAAAATGTACATTTATTACTTACAATAATTTATACCACCCTGAAACAGAGGTTGTGCCTGCTAATGGATGGAATAATGAGCCAGACAGAAACATACTGATCTGTGATCTCAGTCCAACAATTTAGCCTACAATTACTGTGTCCTCATCTGGGAACTCATAGTAGGGCACCTCAAGGTTGAGTGGGGCTGGGCCTTTCCTGATGCGGCCAGAGGCATCGTAGTGAGAGCCATGGCAGGGACAGTAGTATCCGCCATAGTCACCAGCATTGGCGATGGGTACACAGCCCAGGTGGGTGCACACGCCAATGACAATGATCCATTTTGGGTTGGCGACGCGGTCCTTGTCGTGCTGGGGGTCACGTAGCTCAGCCATATTCACAGCTTCCTCGGTGGCAATCTCTTTCTCAGACCGGTGGCGGATGAACAGAGGCTTGCCCCTCCACTTGAAGGTCATATTCTTGCCCTCTGGGATCTCTCCCAGCTTGACCTCGATCTTAGACATGGCCAGGACATCAGCTGAGGCACTCATGGAAGAGATAAACTGTGTGGCCACGGTCTTGGCTGTGTAGACACCAACCACGGCTGTGGCCCCGGTGACAAGGTACGAGAAGGTTTTCCTGGACTCACTGCTCTCCTGAGAAGATTTCTTGGGGTCAAGCAACTCAGGCCGACGGTAATCAGAGAAATCTGGCACCTTGATGTCAGTGTGAGCGAATCGGACTGCAGCTTTTGCTGAAAAATAAAACAAGTCCATTAGATAAACAAGCAAAGCAGTATTAAGAGAAAGACAATGGCATGTGATAGGAAAGTACCAGAGGGCACATTATAGAAGCAGATGCATCCAAGTCAATAGCTAGTTCGATAGCAAATTAATGATCAGATTGTATTTAAACTTCACTTTCAAACAAACTAGCAAGCTTTCTAATAGTTAGCTAGCCCATTAGCTGAGTATTCATTATGTCTTGCAATGGAAAACCGTTTAAGAATCAAACGCAACGATTACCTTCCTGAATTTGTCCAATATATTTTTTGTTGTAAAACGTTTTGCAACAAAATCTGCCTAATGAACACACCCTTGACCTACATGTTAGCTACCAACTCCCTTGCTAAAATGTAAGGTTAAACTAGTGACCAAGAAAACACTCACTCTAGCCAGCAGAATCCGACCCTACCATTACACTGAGCTGCATTGGGGTCAGAATGCAAACATGGTTACATTACGACACTGGAGATGGCACAAGATATGGGTCCACGTACCTCAATGTATGGATGGGATATGCCACTGTACTCAATTTGACCTTAATCCACACCGATACATCTCAAATTGTATTTGTCACATGCTCCGAATACAACAGGTGTAGACCTTACAAGCTCTTAAATTAAGAAAAAAGTAAGATAAGAAAAACAAATAATTAAAGAAGCAGTGAATAACAATAGCGGGGCTATATACAGGGGGTACCGGTACAGAGTCAATGTGTCAATGTGCAGGGGCACCGGTGTCGAGGTAATTAAGATAATTATGTAAATGCAGGTAGGGTTGTTAAAGTGGCTATGCATAAATGATAACAGAGTAGCAGCGAGGGGGCAAATAGTCTAGGTACGGTAACCATTTGATTAGCTGTTCAGGAGTCGTGGCTTGGGGGTAGAAGCCTCTTGGACCTAGACTTGGCGCTCTGGTACCGCCTGCCGTGCGGTAGCAGAGAGAACAGTCTATGACTAGGGTTGCTGGAGTCTGACGATTTTTAGGGCCTTCCTCTGACACTGCCTGGTAGAGGTCCTGGATGGCAGGAAGCTTTGCCCTGGTGATGTACTGGGCTGTACGCACTACCCTCTGTAGTGCCTTGCGGTCGGAGGCCGAGGAGTTGCCATACCAGGCAGTGATGCAATCTGTCAGGATGCTCTCGATGGTGCAGCTGTAAAATCTTTTGACGATCTGAAGACCCATGCCAAATTTTTTCAGTCTCCTTAGGTTTGAAATACTGTTTGTTTTCCCGGAAAACTGCCGTTTTGTCCTCATGCTAGCTAGCAGTAGCTATTATGGAATGGCACATCACTTTGAACAACAAAATAAGCTGATTGGTTGACTGCCATTGCAAACTGGCTGCAGTGGCTACTGCTAGCTAGCATGAGGACAAAAATGGCAGTTCTGGGAAAACGAGCAGTATTTCAACCTTCTCGATCTATCAGTGTGGATTAAGGTAACGTTTGGAGTGCAGTTGCATATCCCATCCCTGCATAGAGGTAAGCTTTCCGACCTATATCGCACGCCAGCTCCATGGTGTCTTAATATAGCCATGATTGCGTTCTGACCCCAGTGTAGCTAAGTGTCGACAAGTGTAACGGTAGGGTCGGAATCTGCTGACTATCGTCACTAAGACCCACCTGTATGGGTTATGTAATGTTATTGTAACTAGAATGATCAAAATATGACATTACTACACATCAGTAAAAGGTAGCAGCTAGTTAGCTAGTCAGGTTGTGACCCCAGACTCCAGTCACATAGTTTCTTTAACCCAGAGGCGCAACACCGAGAGACTTCCGGGAACGCTTGCAAAATAGACCAAGCAGACCAGGAAAGCGTTTGCAAAGTCAATGAGGTGTTATACCCAATGACATATTTCTGCGCATGAGTTTAGCTAGGTAACGTCGACATTGTATCGCATATAAGCATGATCGGGGATTTCTATTGGAGAAGCAGTTTCTGCCTATCTTCAAACTATACTGTCTTTGTGCCCCATACTGCAGTGCTGCTCCTCCTGCTAGTTAAAATGTCTTAGACTCGTTCATCATGGGCATCCAACTTACTTAGCTAACTAACTAGATAATTGTTAAAATATTATTATACCCAATCGATATGATAAATTAATTGTACTTCTACCTAACATGTTGTTTGTGGTTGTTGGTTCAAACCGTTGGTCTTGACCTCGCAGTCAACTACCTTAGTTAGCTAGCCGGTTGGCTAGGCCGCTTCTAGCCAATGCACTCTACACAGCTAACATTAGTAAACTAATGAACACTAGGCTAAATTATGAAACAATCCTCAGATTCCACAGCATATCATTTGGACTTCAGTAAAATACAATATCACGTCGTAACATCGTAAGTCAATGACTCAAGTAAAACAAACAACTCGATTACTAACATTAGCCCTGAGATACTGCTAGCTTAGCTACTTACCATTTATGCTAACTGATACTGCAGGCCCAGTCTTTGGACTCTGACCGTTCAGGGACTCGCGGGTAAGGAAAGGTTTCTTCGCGTCTACCAACACTTTCTCTCCTTTTACAACCACCCCTGGAATAAGGGCTTTGAGGGGTCCAGCAACTGCATAGTTCGTAGCCTGCAAGTATGGGGAAAATGCCCCCGAACGAGCGGCAAGGGACATCATCTTTTTAGCGAGAGAGGCTCCTTGCAATGCTAGCTAGCTACGACCTTGCCTATATTGTGCAAGGGGAAAAGGCGCTGGCTGATTACGCAACACGTCAGGTGACGAAATTACGTATATACGAAGGGTTACCTTTTCTACTGTGATGAGCAATATCTAATCCATTCTTCTCTTAGGGAATTCTTATTTGATGAAAATACTTAGTGATTTTCTGACACTAAATTGTTTCATGTGTTTTGTTTTACACTTTTACATTTTTTGCTCAAGTTTGAGATAACTAATCATAATTTGCATAAACTTATTCCCCGCTTTGATAGCTGGGGCGGGCCTAGTGGTTAGAGCGTTGGACCAGTATGAAAGCTTGGTGGATCGAATACCCGAGCTGTCGTTCTGCCCCTGAACAAGGCAGTTAACGCACTGTTGGCCGTCATTGTAAATAAGAATTTGTTCTTAAATGACTTGCCTAGTTAAATTACATTTACATTTAAATATCACATTAGGACCTATATTTAATAATTATCCTCATCATGCAGAAAAATACTAAATATTATGCATAGCTGCTATTTGTGTAACGGTTATACATTGACTTCATAGGTGGTGACATATAGATATTCAAAATACATCTTTGTCCAAATTTAGGCCCCTGTCATGCATTTTTTTTTACATTACATTTTTTTTCTATTTCACCTTTATTTAACCAGGTAGGCCAGTTGAGAACAAGTTCTCATTTACAACTGCGACCTGGGCAAGATAAAGCAAAGCAGTGCGACAAAAACAACAACACAGAGTTACACATAAACAAACGTACAGTCAATAACACAATAGAAAAATCTACATACAGTGTGTGCAAATGTAGGAGAGTAGGGAGGTAAGGCAATAAATAGGCCACAGAAGAGAAATTATTACAATTTAGCATTAACACTGGAGTGATAGATGTGCAGAGGATGATGTGCAAGTAGTGATACTGGGGTGCAAAAGAGCAAGAGGATAAGTAACAATATGGGGATGAGGTAGTTAGGTGTGCTATATACAGATTGGCTGTGTACAGGTACAGTGATCGGTAAGCGGCTCTGACAGCTGCTGCTTAAAGTTAGAGAGGGAGATATAAGACTCCAGCTTCAGTGATTTTTGTAATTAGTTCCAGTCATTGGCAGCAGAGGACTGGAAGGAAAGGCGGCCAAAGTAAGTTGGCTTTGGGGATGACCAGTAAAATATACCTGCTGGAGCGCGTGCTATGGGTGGGTGTTGCTATGGTGACCAGTGAGCTGAGATAAGACGGGGCTTTACCTAGCAAAGACTTATAGATGACCTGGAGCCTGTGGGTTTGGCAACGAATATGTAGTGAGGGCCAGCCAACGAGAGCGTACAGGTCGCAGTGGTGGGTAGTATATGGGGCTTTGGTGACAAAACAGATGACACTGTGATAGACTACATCCAGTTTGCTGAGTAGAGTGTTGGAGGCTATTTTGTAAATGACATCGCCGAAGTCAAGGATCAGTAGGATATTCAGTTTTACGAGGCTATGTTTGGCAGCATGAGTGAAGGATGCTTTGTTTCGAAATAGGAAGCCGATTCTAGATTTTATTTTGGATTGGAGATGCTTAATGTGAGTTTGGAAGGAGAGTTTACAATCTAACCAGACACCTAGGCATTTGTAGTTGTCCACATATTCTAAGTCAGAACCGTCCGTGGTAGTGATGCTAGTCGGGCGGGAGGGTGCATGCAGCAATCGGTTGAAGAGCATGCACTTAGTTTTACTAGCATTTAAAAGCAGTTGAAGGCCACGGAAGGAGTGTTGTATGGCATTGAAGCTCGTTTGGAGGTTTGTTAGCACAGTGTCCAAAGAAGGGCCAGAAGTATACAGAATGGTGTCGTCTGCGTAGAGGTGGATCAGAGAATCACCAGCAGCAAGAGCGACATCATTGATATACACAGAGAAAAGAGTCGGCCCGAGAAAAGAACCCTGTGGCACCCCCATAGAGACTGCCAGAGGTCCGGACAACAGGCCCTCCGATTTGACACACTGAACTCTGTCTGAGAAGTAGTTGGTGAACCAGGCGAGGCAGTCACTTGAGAAGCCAAGGCTATTGAGTCTGCCGATAAGAATGCGGTGATTGACAGAGTCGAAAGCCTTGGCCAGGTCGATGAAGACGGCTGCACAGTACTGTCTTTTATCGATGCCGGTTATGATATCGTTTAGGACCTTGAGCGTGGCTGAGGTGCACCCATGACCAGCTCGGAAACCAGATTGCATAGTGGAGAAGGTACGGTGGGATTCGAAATGGTTGGTTATCTGTTTATTAACTTTGTTTTTGAAGATTTTAGAAAGTCAGGACATGATGGATAACAGTTTGGGTCTAGAGTATAACAGTTTAGGTCTAGAGTGTCTCCCCCTTTGAAGAGGGGGATGACCGCTGCAGCTTTCCAATCTTTGGGGATCTCAGACGATACGAAAGAGAGGTTGAATAGGCTAGTAATAGGGGTTGCAACAATTTCGACGGATCATTTTAGAAAGAGATTGTCTAGCCCAGCTGATTTGTAGGGATCCAGATTTTGCAGCTCTTTCAGAACATCAGCTGTCTGGATTTGGGTGAAGGAGAAGCGGGGGGAGGGGGGGGGGGGGCTTGGGGAAGTTGCTGCAGGGGGTGCTGAGATGTTGGCCGGGGTAGGGGTAGCCAGGTGGAAAGCATGGACAGCCGTGTAAAAATGCTTATTGAAATTATAGATTATTGTAGATTTATCGGTGTTTTCTGTCCTCAGTGCAGTAGGCAGCTGGGAGGAGGTGCTCTTATTCTTCATGGACTTTACAGTGTCCCATTAGTGCTACAGGATTTTTGGTGGCCTTCCTAAGCTGGGGTTCAGACACGGCTAGGACATCAGGGTTGGCGGAGTGGGTTAAAGCAGGAAATAAAACAAATTTAGGGAGGAGGCTTCTAATGTTAACATGCATGAAACCAAGGCTTTTACTGTTACATAAGTCAACAAATGAGAGCACCTGGGGATTGGGAGTGGTGCTGGGGCTGCAGGGCCTGGGTTAACCTCTACATCACCAGAGGAACAGAGGAGGAGTAGGGTAAGGGTGCAACTAAAGGCTATAAGAACTGGTCATCTAGTGCGTTCGGAACAGAGAGTAAAAGGAGCAGATGTCTGGGTGCGGAAGAATAGATTCAAGGCATAATGTACAGACAAGGGTATGGTAGGATGTGAGTACAGTGGAGGTAAACCTATGCATTGAGTGACGATGAGAGAGGTTTTGTTTCTTGAGGCACCATTTAAGCCAGGTGAGGCATGTGTGGGGGTGGAACAAAAGGGCTAACTAAGGCATGAGCAGGGCTGGAGCTTCTACAGTGAAATAAGACAATAATCACTAACCAAAACAGCAATGGACAAGGCATATTGACATTAGGGAGAGGCATGTGTAGCCGAGTGATCATAGGGTCCAGTGAGTAGCTCGGCGAGCTGGAGACACGGCGATTCAGGAAGCTAGCGGGCCGGGGCTAGCAGGCTAGCAGATTGAAGCATTGAAGGTACCTAAACTAGGTAGCTAGCTAGCTTTCTTGCAATGATTGAGTCTTACATTTAAACATAACTAGTAACATGACTTTGTAAGCATGCAGTGTCACTTTTGATTCTAAATTGCAGATTCATAACTACCCCAAGATGTACTATTAAGGCGCATCAGGACTGTTGTACACATTGGCCGCGACATCGTCAATACTTCAATTAATAACCCAAGAGACACTCCTCTTGGGTGAAGGAGAGATAATGCATAACTGAGGGGCACAAATACATTTCTTAAATATCTCTTGGAGGGCCAGAAAATAAATTAACAGCGGACAATCATTTTCACCTGGTCAAAAACCTCCAAATCCTTCTCAGTCCGTGCCTGAAGGTGATCCTCGAAAGTGTTCTGATCTGGTTAGACATCTTCCACCACATCAGTTGGGGTTTCATCGATCTGAAAGTACGTTATACAAAAATAGCAATAGACAAACAACACTAAATCGATGACAAATTTGAAAAAGTACAGTATATGCAATAATTGTATATACAATTGAATTGTTTACCTCAGTCAACAGCTGCGGCTCCCGTCCGTACTCCGTGGAGGCCTGGATGCTGTTATTGTGTGCAAAGAGAATTACCTTCAGGTTGGTGTCCCACCCTTCCTGGTACCAATCAAGGGTCTGGTTAGTCCAAACGTGGAGGAGGGGTTAGGAAAGCGATATCTATTGACAATGTAAGATATTGAAATACGTCTGATTATTTACCATGGAAAAACTAATTGTAAAGTATAAATAAAACAAACCATTGCTGACAGAATATATCCTATAGCATCCGTACCTTGTTCCAGCGTTCATGACCTCGGTCACTCAAGATGACCACAGGAGAACCGTGGGTGTAGAAGATGTCCATCATCTCGTTGGAGGTGGCCTCGCCAGTCTCGTCCTTGATGGGTATCATACAAAACGAAAATCTATTTTTGGTTCCAAGCACCATTTTTAATGTGTTATAGAAGGGAATTTAGAGATAAGCACATACTCTTCCTTTACTGACCTTAATGGGTATTGCCTCCATCCACTTGGTAAAGTGATTGGTCGCCGTCAGACACCAGCTGTTGCCATTCCTGGATTTCGTGAAGGGTCTGATGAGGTCCACCCCTAACATTTAAGGTGTTCGAGATAAGATGACTTTATTCTTACCCGTATCATACAGAATGCAGATTTTCATATTTGTAAGGATACTGACACACACACACACACATTCTATAATAATGAAATCTGCTGTGGTCAAATAAAGCAACCATTACAAAACAACTTATCAGGGCAAAATTTGAATTTGGACACTTACCGATCATGTGCCTCGATGAAACAACTTTAACGGGCGCCACAAATTTGGCGCAACGGTCTTTGCCCTCTCAAACTTCTGGCTGGCTAGACAGGGTACTGACTAAGAAAAAAGTAACAAATTTAAACATTGTGTGCTCTCTGATATGACATTCATTGAAATCATAATCATTTCAGATATAATAGAATGTGATTGATAAACAAAAGGTTATTTCAATTGCCCAGCTGACCACCTCCTTGACAATTCCCAATCAGAAGAAGTGTAGGTTGATTTTGGCAATCATGCCAAGAGAAAAGTTGTTGAAATACTCAAGTCTAAGTACATTTGCGCTGTCTTTCTCGCTCTGTTTCTCTCTGTCTGTCTTCCACTCTCTTCCCACCTCTCTCTCCCTCTCTCAATTCAATCCTTTCTTTCTCACTTCCTTCCTTCCTCTCCCCCCCTCTCTCTGTGTCTGTCTAGCGAAGACACCTAGTTCAGGGTATTTGGAATTACCATAATTGCTTAAACCTATCCATTTGATTGATCAGGTTTAACTTATAGCTAGATGCCTCTATATGACAGACATATAATTATATCAGTGGAGGCTGCTGAGGGGAGGACGGCTAATAATAATGGCTGGAATGGACTCAATGGAATGGTATCAACCACATAGCAAAATCCATGCAGTTATCTAATAGAAGTTAACTGCTTAACGTTACCCTGAGTTTCTCTGAATGTTGCGCCTCTTGTTGAGATCAGTGGTGCCTTCATAGTACTTTGCCTGGTTGGAAAGATAAAAGAAAATCTCCTCGAAGGATGCCATTGAAGTGCAAGCTACATACAGAAAGCTACAATAACAATTACAGTTGCTAGCTAGCTAACATTAGCCAAGTTAAACTGTCTGGCTACCTAGCTGGCAACAGCCCTAGCAACAGAAGCTAGAACTCATCGAATCCCATTGTGACTTGGGCTGGACGACACTTTTTGTCAGGGGGACCTTATTTGGCATGACAGGCTCCCTAACCAAAGATAGCATATGATAGCAAAATGTGTAGAATAGCATGACATTTGCTTTAAAACTGCAAAATGCACAGTAGCATAAGATGAGCTATAAAACAGCACACTTTTCTCCCAGACCCATGACGAAAAGTGTAGAATTGCAGGAAATTGGATTTAAAACTGCAACATTTTCTCTTTGCCTCATGACAAAATAGAAAATGATAGGATTAACTTTCCCAAGGGGGAAATTGTCTTAGACACACATTACTGCTATACACAAAATAGACACTGTACATTACAGACTCAACATAATACCTTGCATGTTATTATTATCATACACATTGTAAACTTCTCATTGGGCCACATACATAATACTTAGCATATTCCCTTATTCTGTCAGTGGCGCACTAACACAGCTCAGCGTTACTTACATGTATTGCTGTTCGCTTGTAGACCGTCATTGTAAATAAGAATTGGTTCTTAACTGACTTGCCAAGTCAAGTAAAACAATTTAAAAAAAATGCTGTTTAGGTATTTATTGGATATATGAATGAAGGAATGCTTGTACCTGTTCAGCTTACATGTAGGGACCCTATAACATTTGGCTGAGGGGAGGAGCTATAGCGTCTGCCTGAGGGGAGGAGGGACCCTGTCGTGTCTGTCTGCGGGGAGGAGGGACCTTATAGCGTCTACCTGAGGGGAGGAGCTATAGCGTCTGCCTGAGGGGAGGAGGGACCCTATAGCGTCTGTCTGCGGGGAGGAGGGACCCTATAGCGCCTGCCTGAGGGGAGGAGGGACCCTATAGCGTCTGCCTGAGTGGAGGAGCTATAGCGTCTGCCTGAGGGGAGGAGGGACCCTATAGCGTCTGCCTGAGTGGAGGAGCTATAGCGTCTGCCTGAGGGGAGGAGGGACCCATAGCATCTGCCTGCGGGGAGGAGGGACCCTATAGTGTCTGCCTGAGGGGAGGAGGGACCCTATAGCGTCTGCCTGAGGGGAGGGACTTTATAGTGTCTACCTGAGGGGAGGAGGGACCCTATAGCGTCTTCCTGAGGGGAGGGACTTTATTGTCTCTACCTGAGGGGAGGAGGGACCCTATAGCGTTCTCCTGAGGGGAGGAGCTATAGCGTCTGTCTGCGTGGAGGAGGGACCCTATAAGGTCTGCCTGAGGGGAGGAGCTATAGCGTCTGCCTGAGGGGAGGAGGAACCCTATAGAGTCTGTCTGCGGGGAGGAGGGACCCTATAGCGTCTGTCTGCGGGGAGGAGGGACCCATAGCATCTGCCTGCGGGGAGGAGGGACCCTATAATGTCTGTCTGAGGGAAGGAGGGACCCTATAGTGTATGTCTGCGGGGAGGAGGGACCCTATAGTGTCTGTCTGCGGGGAGAAGGGACCTTATAGCGTCTGTCTGCGGGGAGGAGGGACCCTATAGTGTCTGTCTGCGGGGAGGAGGGACCTTATAGTGTCTGTCTGCGGGGAGGAGGGACCCTATAGTGTCTGTCTGCGGGGAGGAGGGACCCTATAGCGTCTGTCTGCGGGGAGGAGGGACCCTATAGTGTCTGTCTGCGGGGAGGAGGGACCCTATAGTGTCTGTCTGCGGGGAGGAGGGACCTTATAGTGTCTGTCTGCGGGGAGGAGGGACCCTATAGTGTCTGTCTGCGGGGAGGAGGGACCCTATAGTGTCTGTCTGCGGGGAGGAGGGACCCTATAGTGTCTGTCTGCGGGGAGGAGGGACCTTATAGTGTCTGTCTGCGGGGAGGAGGGACCCTATAGCGTCTGCCTGAGGGGAGGGACTTTATTGTGTCTACCTGAGGGGAGGAGGGACCCTATAGCGTCTGCCTGAGGGGAGGAGGGACCCTATAGCATCTGTCTGCGGGGAGGAGGGACCCATAGCATCTGCCTGCGGGGAGGAGGGACCCTATAGTGTCTGTCTGAGGGGAGGAGGGACCCAATAGTGTCTGTCTGCGGGGAGGAGGGACCCTATAGCGTCTGCCTGAGGGGAGGGACTTTATAGTGTCTACCTGAGGGGAGGAGGGACCCTATAGCGTCTGCTTGAGGGGAGGAGCTATAGCGTCTGCCTGAGGGGAGGAGGGACCCTGTCGTGTCTGTCTGCGGGGAGGAGGGACCTTATAGCGTCTACCTGAGGGGAGGAGCTATAGCGTCTGCCTGAGGGGAGGAGGGACCCTATAGCGTCTGTCTGCGGGGAGGAGGGACCCTATAGCGCCTGCCTGAGGGGAGGAGGGACCCTATAGCGTCTGCCTGAGTGGAGGAGCTATAGCGTCTGCCTGAGGGGAGGAGGGACCCTATAGCGTCTGCCTGAGTGGAGGAGCTATAGCGTCTGCCTGAGGGGAGGAGGGACTCATAGCATCTGCCTGCGGGGAGGAGGGACCCTATAGTGTCTGCCTGAGGGGAGGAGGGACCCTATAGCGTCTGCCTGAGGGGAGGGACTTTATAGTGTCTACCTGAGGGGAGGAGGGACCCTATAGCGTCTGCCTGAGGGGAGGGACTTTATTGTGTCTACCTGAGGGGAGGAGGGACCCTATAGCGTCTTCCTGAGGGGAGGGACTTTATTGTCTCTACCTGAGGGGAGGAGGGACCCTATAGCGTTCTCCTGAGGGGAGGAGCAATAGCGTCTGTCTGCGTGGAGGAGGGACCCTATAGGGTCTGCCTGAGGGGAGGAGCTATAGCGTGTGCCTGAGGGGAGGAGGAACCCTATAGAGTCTGTCTGCGGGGAGGAGGGACCCTATAGCGTCTGTCTGCGGGGAGGAGGGACCCACAGCATCTGCCTGCGGGGAGGAGGGACCTTATAGTGTCTGTCTGAGGGGAGGAGGGACCCTATAGTGTATGTCTGCGGGGAGGAGGGACCCTATAGTGTCTGTCTGCGGGCAGGAGGGACCCTATAGTGTCTGTCTGCGGGGAGGAGGGACCCTATAGTGTCTGTCTGAGGGGTGGAGGGACCCTATAGTGTCTGTCTGAGGGGTGGAGGGACCCTATAGTGTCTGTCTGAGGGGAGGAGGGACCCTATAGTGTATGTCTGCGGGGAGGAGGGACCCTATAGTGTCTGTCTGAGGGGTGGAGGGACCCTATAGTGTCTGTCTGAGGGGAGGAGGGACCCTATAGTGTATGTCTGCGGGGAGGAGGGACCCTATAGTGTCTGTCTGCGGGGAGGAGGGACCCTATAGTGTCTGTCTGCGGGGAGGAGGGACCCTATAGTGTCTGTCTGCGGGGAGGAGGGACCTTATAGCGTCTGTCTGCGGGGAGGAGGGACCCTATAGTGTCTGTCTGCTGGGAGGAGGGACCTTATAGCGTCTGTCTGCGGGGAGGAGGGACCCTATAGTGTCTGTCTGCGGGGAGGAGGGACCCTATAGTGTCTGTCAGCGGGGAAGAGGGACCCTATAGTGTCTGTCTGCGGGGAGGAGGGACCTTATAGCGTCTGTCTGCGGGGAGGAGGGACCCTATATTGTCTGTCTGTGGGGAGGAGGGATCCATAGCATCTGTCTGCGGGGAGGAGGGACCCTATAGTGTCTGTCTGCGGGGAGGAGGGACCTTATAGCATCGGTCTGCGGGGAGGAGGGACCCTATAGCGTCTGCCTGAGGGGAGGGACTTTATTGTGTCTACCTGAGGGGAGGAGGGACCCTATAGTTTCTTCCTGAGGGGAGGAGGGACCTTATAGCATCTGTCTGCGGGGAGGAGGGACCCTATAGTGTCTGTCTGAGGGGAGGAGGGACCCTATAGTGTCTGTCTGCGGGGAGGAGGGACCCTATAGTGTCTGTCTGCGGGGAGAAGGGACCTTATAGCGTCTGTCTGCGGGGAGGAGGGACCCTATAGTGTCTGTCTGCGGGGAGGAGGGACCTTATAGTGTCTGTCTGCGGGGAGGAGGGACCCTATAGTGTCTGTCTGCGGGGAGGAGGGACCCTATAGCGTCTGTCTGCGGGGAGGAGGGACCCTATAGTGTCTGTCTGCGGGGAGGAGGGACCCTATAGTGTCTGTCTGCGGGGAGGAGGGACCTTATAGCGTCTGTCTGCGGGGAGGAGGGACCTTATAGCATCTGTCTGCGGGGAGGAGGGACCCTATAGCATCTGTCTGCGGGAGGAGGGACCTTATAGTGTCTGTCTGCGGGGAGGAGGGACCCTATAGCGTCTGCCTGAGGGGAGGGACTTTATTGTGTCTACCTGAGGGGAGGAGGGACCCTATAGCATCTTCCTGAGGGGAGGAGGGACCCTATAGCATCTGTCTGCGGGGAGGAGGGACCCATAGCATCTGCCTGCGGGGAGGAGGGACCCTATAGTGTCTGTCTGAGGGGAGGAGGGACCCTATAGTGTCTGTCTGCGGGGAGGAGGGACCCTATAGCGTCTGCCTGAGGGAAGGGACTTTATAGTGTCTACCTGAGGGGAGGAAGGACCCTATAGCGTCCTCCTGAGGGGAGGAGGGACCCTATAGCATCTGTCTGCGGGGAGGAGGGACCCATAGCATCTGCCTGCGGGGAGGAGGGACTCTATAGTGTCTGTCTGAGGGGAGGAGGGACCCTATAGCATCTGTCTGCGGGGAGGAGGGACCCATAGCATCTGCCTGCGGGGAGGAGGGACCCTATAGTGTCTGTCTGAGGGGAGGAGGGACCCTATAGTGTCTGTCTGCGGGGAGGAGGGACCCTATAGTGTCTGTCTGCGGGGAGGAGGGACCTTATAGCGTCTTCCTGAGGGGAG
The DNA here is from genome assembly GCF_045679555.1 of Salvelinus alpinus. NCBI lineage: Eukaryota > Metazoa > Chordata > Actinopteri > Salmoniformes > Salmonidae > Salvelinus > Salvelinus alpinus. The sequence goes on from NC_092090.1 coordinate 43,022,815, forward strand.
GAGCTATAGCGTCTGTCTGCGTGGAGGGACCCTATAGGGTCTGCCTGAGGGGAGGAACTATAGCGTCTGCCTGAGGGGAGGGACTTTATTGTGTCTACCTGAGGGGAGGAGGGACCCTATAGCGTCTTCCTGAGGGGAGGAGGGACCCTATAGCATCTGTCTGCGGGGAGGAGGGACCCTATAGCATCTGTCTGCGGGGAGGAGGGACCCATAGCATCTGCCTGCGGGGAGGAGGGACCCTATAGTGTCTGTCTGCGGGGAGGAGGGACCCTATAGAGTCTGTCTGCGGGGAGGAGGGACCCTGTAGTGTCTGTCTGCGGGGAGGAGGGACCCTATAGCGTCTGCCTGAGGGGAGGGACTTTATAGTGTCTACCTGAGGGTAGGAGGGACCCTATAGCGTCTTCCTGAGGGGAGGAGGGACCCTATAGCATCTGTCTGCGGGGAGGAGGGACCCATAGCATCTGCCTGCGGGGAGGAGGGACCCTGTAGTGTCTGTCTGCGGGGAGGGGGGACCCTATAGCGTCTGTCTGAGGGGAGGGACTTTATAGTGTCTACCTGAGGGGAGGAGGGACCCTATAGCGTCTTCCTGAGGGGAGGAGGGACCATGTAGTGTCTGTCTACGGGGAGGAGGGACCCTATAGCGTCTGCCTGAGGGGAGGGACTTTATAGTGTCTACCTGAGGGGAGGAGGGACCCTATAGCATCTGTCTGCGGGGAGGAGGGACCCATAGCATCTGCCTGCGGGGAGGAGGGACCCTATAGTATCTGTCTGCGGGGAGGGACTTTATAGTGTCTACCTGAGGGGAGGAGGGACCCTATAGTGTCTGTCTGCGGGGAGGAGGGACCCTATAGTGTCTGTCTGCGGGGAGGAGGGACCTTATAGCGTCTGTCTGCGGGGAGGAGGGACCCTATAGTGTCTGCCTGAGGGGAGGGACTTTATAGTGTCTACCTGAGGGGAGGAGGGACCCTATACCGTCTGCCTGAGGGGAGGGACTTTATTGTGTCTACCTGAAGGGAGGAGGGACCCTATAGCGTCTTCCTGAGGGGAGGGACTTTATTGTGTCTACCTGAGGGGAGGAGGGACCCTATAGCGTCTTCCTGAGGGGAGGAGCTATAGCGTCTGTCTGCGTGGAGGAGGGACCCTATAGGGTCTGCCTGAGGGGAGGAGCTATAGCGTCTGCCTGAGGGGAGGAGGGACCCTATAGAGTCTGTCTGCGGGGAGGAGGAACCCTATAGCGTCTGTCTGCGGGGAGGAGGGACCCATAGCATCTGCCTGCGGGGAAGAGGGACCCTATAGTGTCTGTCTGCGGGGAGGAGGGACCTTATAGCGTCTGTCTGCGGGGAGGAGGGACCCTATAGAGTCTGTCTGCGGCGAGGAGGGACCCTATAGTGTCTGTCTGCGGGGAGGAGGGACCTTATAGCGTCTGTCTGCGGGGAGGAGGGACCCTATAGTGTCTGTCTGCGGGGAGGAGGGACCCTATAGTGTCTGTCTGCGGGGAGGAGGGACCTTATAGCGTCTGTCTGCGGGGAGGAGGGACCTTATAGCATCTGTCTGCGGGGAGGAGGGACCCTATAGCATCTGTCTGCGGGGAGGAGGGACCTTATAGTGTCTGTCTGCGGGGAGGAGGGACCCTATAGCGTCTGCCTGAGGGGAGGGACTTTATTGTGTCTACCTGAGGGGAGGAGGGACCCTATAGCGTCTTCCTGAGGGGAGGAGGGACCCTATAGCATCTGTCTGCGGGGAGGAGGGACCCTATAGTGTCTGTCTGCGGGGAGGAGGGACCCTATAGTGTCTGTGTGAGGGGAGGAGGGACCCTGTAGTGTCTGTCTGCGGGGAGGAGGGACCCTATAGCGTCTGCCTGAGGGGAGTGACTTTATAGTGTCTACCTGAGGGGAGGAGGGACCCTATAGCGTCTTCCTGAGGGGAGGAGGGACCCTATAGCATCTGTCTGCGTGGAGGAGGGACCCATAGCATCTGCCTGCGGGGAGGAGGGACCCTATAGTGTCTGTCTGCGGGGAGGAGGGACCCTATAGTGTCTGTCTGAGGGGAGGAGGGACCCTGTAGTGTCTGTCTGCGGGGAGGAGGGACCCTATAGCGTCTGCCTGAGGGGAGGGACTTTATAGTGTCTACCTGAGGGGAGCAGGGACCCAATAGCGTCTTCCTGAGGGGAGGAGCTATAGCGTCTGTCTGCGTGGAGGAGGGACCCTATAGGGTCTGCCTGAGGGGAGGAGCTATAGCGTCTGCCTGAGGGGAGGAGGAACCCTATAGAGTCTGTCTGCGGGGAGGAGGAACCCTATAGCGTCTGTCTGCGGGGAGGAGGGACCCATAGCATCTGCCTGCGGGGAAGAGGGACCCATAGCATCTGCCTGCGGGGAGGAGGGACCCTATAGTGTCTGTCTGCGGGGAGGAGGGACCTTATAGCGTCTGTCTGCGGGGAGGAGGGACCCTATAGAGTCTGTCTGCGGGGAGGAGGGACCCTATAGTGTCTGTCTGAGGGGTGGAGGGACCCTATAGTGTCTGTCTGAGGGGAGGAGGGACCCTATAGTGTCTGTCTGCGGGGAGGAGGGACCCTATAGTGTCTGTCTGCGGGGAGGAGGAACCTTATAGCGTCTGTCTGCGGGGAGGAGGGACCCTATAGTGTCTGTCTGCGGGGAGGAGGGACCTTATAGCGTCTGTCTGCGGGGAGGAGGGACCCTATAGTGTCTGTCTGCGGGGAGGAGGGACCTTATAGCGTCTGTCTGCGGGGAGGAGGGACCTTATAGCATCTGTCTGCGGGGAGGAGGGACCCTATAGCATCTGTCTGCGGGGAGGAGGGACCTTATAGTGTCTGTCTGCGGGGAGGAGGGACCCTATAGCGTCTGCCTGAGGGGAGGGACTTTATTGTGTCTACCTGAGGGGAGGAGGGACCCTATAGCGTCTTCCTGAGGGGAGGAGGGACCCTATAGCATCTGTCTGCGGGGAGGAGGGACCCTATAGTGTCTGTCTGCGGGGAGGAGGGACCATATAGTGTCTGTGTGAGGGGAGGAGGGACCCTGTAGTGTCTGTCTGCGGGGAGGAGGGACCCTATAGCGTCTGCCTGAGGGGAGTGACTTTATAGTGTCTACCTGAGGGGAGGAGGGACCCTATAGCGTCTTCCTGAGGGGAGGAGGGACCCTATAGCATCTGTCTGCGTGGAGGAGGGACCCATAGCATCTGCCTGCGGGGAGGAGGGACCCTATAGTGTCTGTCTGCGGGGAGGAGGGACCCTATAGTGTCTGTCTGAGGGGAGGAGGGACCCTGTAGTGTCTGTCTGCGGGGAGGAGGGACCCTATAGCGTCTGCCTGAGGGGAGGGACTTTATAGTGTCTACCTGAGGGGAGCAGGGACCCAATAGCGTCTTCCTGAGGGGAGGAGCTATAGCGTCTGTCTGCGTGGAGGAGGGACCCTATAGGGTCTGCCTGAGGGGAGGAGCTATAGCGTCTGCCTGAGGGGAGGAGGAACCCTATAGAGTCTGTCTGCGGGGAGGAGGAACCCTATAGCGTCTGTCTGCGGGGAGGAGGGACCCATAGCACCTGCCTGCGGGGAAGAGGGACCCATAGCATCTGCCTGCGGGGAGGAGGGACCCTATAGTGTCTGTCTGCGGGGAGGAGGGACCTTATAGCGTCTGTCTGCGGGGAGGAGGGACCCTATAGAGTCTGTCTGCGGGGAGGAGGGACCCTATAGTGTCTGTCTGAGGGGTGGAGGGACCCTATAGTGTCTGTCTGAGGGGAGGAGGGACCCTATAGTGTCTGTCTGCGGGGAGGAGGGACCCTATAGTGTCTGTCTGCGGGGAGGAGGAACCTTATAGCGTCTGTCTGCGGGGAGGAGGGACCCTATAGTGTCTGTCTGCGGGGAGGAGGGACCTTATAGCGTCTGTCTGCGGGGAGGAGGGACCCTATAGCGTCTGCCTGAGGGGAGGGACTTTATTGTGTCTACCTGAGGAGAGGAGGGACCCTATAGCGTCTTCCTGAGGGGAGGAGGGACCCTATAGCGTCTTCCTGAGGGGAGGGACTTTATTGTGTCTACCTGAGGAGAGGAGGGACCCTATAGCGTCTTCCTGAGGGGAGGAGGGACCCTATAGTGTCTGTCTGCGGGGAGGATGGACCTTATAGCGTCTGTCTGCGGGGAGGAGGGACCCTATAGTGTCTGTCTGCGGGGAGGAGGGACCCATAGCGTCTGCCTGAGGGGAGGGACTTTATTGTGTCTACCTGAGGGGAGGAGGGACCCTATAGCGTCTTCCTGAGGGGAGGAGGGTGTCACGCCCTGGCCTTAGTATTCTTTGTTTTCTTTATTATTTTAGTTAGGTCAGGGTGTGACATGGGGTATGTTTGTGTTTTGGGTGTTTATTATGGTAAAGGGGGTGTTGGTTTTAGTGTATGGGTTTGTGTTGAGTGTATGTGTCTAGGATTGTCTATGGTTGAGTGTAGGTGTTTAGGAAAGTCTATGGTTACCTGATTTGGTTCTCAATCAGAGACAGCTGGTTATTGTTGTCTCTGATTGGGAGCCATATTTAAGGTAGCCATAGGCTTTAGGTGTTTGTGGGTAATTGTCTATGTCAATGTTCTATGTTGCATGTGTGCACTAGTTCGTTATAGCTTCACGATCGTTTGTTGTTTTTGTTAGTTTGTTAAAGTGTTTCGTGTTGTGTTCTTTCATCTTCTATAATAAAGAGAAGATGTATCATTATCACGCTGCGCCTTGGTCCGTCTCTCCACACGATCGTGACAGAATTACCCACCAAAGGATCAAGCAGCGTGACAAGCGGCAACAGGAGCAAGGCATCAAGGATTCTTGGACATGGGAGGAGATATTGGATGGAAAGGGACCTTGGGCTCAACCTGGAGAATATCGCCGTCCCAAAGCTGAGCTGGAGGCAGCGAAAGCAGAGAGGCGGCGATATGAGGAGGCAGCAAGGAGGCAAGGCTGGAAGCCCGTGAGTACTACCCAAACATTTCTTGGGGGGGGGCTAGGAGGTAGTGGGCCGAGGGCAGGTAGGAGACCTGCGCCCACTTCCCAGGCTAACCGTGGAGAGCGGGAGTACGGGCAGACACCGTGTTACGCAGTAGAGCGCACGGTGTCTCCTGTACGTGTGCATAGCCCAGTGCGGGTTATTCCACCTCCCCGCACTGGTAGGGCTAGATTGAGCATTGAGCCAAGTGCCATGAAGCCGGCTCTACCTATCTGGCCACCAGTGCGTCTCCTCGGGCCGGCTTACATGGCACCAGCCTTACGCATGGTGTCCCCGGTTCGCCTACATAGCCCGGTGCGGGTTATTCCACCTCCCCGCACTGGTCGGGCGACGGGGAGCATTCAACCAGGTAAGGTTGGGCAGGCTCGGTGCTCAAGGGAGCCAGTACGCCTGCACGGTCCGGTATTTCCGGCGCCACCTCCCCGCCCCAGTCCAGTTCCACCAGTGCCTACACCACGCACCAGGCTTCCAGTGTGTCTCCAGAGCCCTGTTCCTCCTCCACGCACTCGTCCAATGGTGCGTGTCTCCAGCCCATTACCACCAGTGCCTACGCCACGCACCAAGCCTCCTGTGCGTCTCCAGAGTCCTGTGCATCCTGTTGCTGCTCCCCGCACTAGCCTTGAAGTGCGTGTCCCCAGCCCGGTACCACCAGTGCCGGCACCACGCACTAGGCCTAATGTGCGTATCCAGGGTCCAGTATGCCCTGTTCCTTCTCCCCGCACTAGCCTGAAGGTGCGTGTCCTTAGCCCGGTGCCTCCAGTTCCGGCACCACGCACCAGGTCTACAGTGCGCCTTATCCGGCCAGAGCCATCCGTCTCCCCAGCGCCATCTGAGCCATCCGTCTCCCCAGCGCCATCTGAGCCATCCGTCTCCCCAGCGCCATCTGAGCCATCCGTCTCCCCAGCGCCATCTGAGCCATCCGTCTCCCCAGCGCCATCTGAGCCATCCGTCTCCCCAGCGCCATCTGAGCCATCCGTCTCCCCAGCGCCATCTGAGCCATCCGTCTGCCCAGTGCCGTTAGAGCCGCCCGTCTGTCCCGAGCCGTCAGAGCCGATCGTCAGTCAGGAGCCGCTAGAGCCATTCGTCAGTCAGGATCTGCCAGAGCCGCCAACCAGACAGGATCTGCCAGAGCCGCCAACCAGACAGGATCTGCCAGAGCCGCCAACCAGACAGGATCTGCCAGAGCCGCCAACCAGACAGGATCTGCCAGAGCCGCCAACCAGACAGGATCTGCCAGATCCGCCAACCAGACAGGATCTGCCAGAGCCGCCAACCGGACAGGATCTGCCAGAGCCGCCAACCGGACAGGATCTGCCAGAGCCGCCAGCCAGCCATGAGCGTCCAGAGCCGTCAGCCAGCCATGAGCGTCCAGAGCCGTCAGCCAGCCATGAGCGTCCAGAGCCGCCAGCCAGCCATGAGCGTCCAGAGCCGTCAGCCAGCCATGAGCGTCCAGAGCCGTCAGCCAGCCATGAGCGTCCAGAGCCGTCAGCCAGCCATGAGCGTCCAGAGCCGTCAGCCAGCCATGAGCGTCCAGAGCCGTCAGCCGGCCATGAGCGTCCAGAGCCGTCAGCCGGCCATGAGCGTCCAGAGCCGTCAGCCGGCCATGAGCAGCCAGATCCGTCAGCCGGCCTTGAGCAGCCAGATCCGTCAGCCAGCCATGAGCAGCCAGATCCGTCAGCCAGCCATGAGCAGCCAGATCCGTCAGCCAGCCATGAGCAGCCAGATCCGTCAGCCAGCCATGAGCAGCCAGATCCGTCAGCCAGCCATGAGCAGCCAGATCCGTCAGCCAGCCATGAGCAGCCAGATCCGTCAGCCAGCCATGAGCAGCCAGATCCGTCAGCCAGCCATGAGCCGTACAGCCAGGATCCGCCAGAGCCGTCCAGCCAGGATCCGTTCCTCAGTCCGGAGCTGCCCCTTAGCCTGGTGCTGCCCCTTAGCCTGGTGCTGCCCCTTATCCTGGTGCTGCCCCTTAGCCTGGTACTGTCCCTTATCCTGGTGCTGTCCCTTATCCTGGTGCTGTCCCTTATCCTGGTGCTGTCCCTTATCCTGGTGCTGTCCCTTATCCTGGTGCTGCCCCTTAGTCCGGTGCTGCCCCTTAGTCCGGTGCTGCCTCTTAGTCCGGTGCTGCCCCTTATTCCAGTGGGTTTAAGTAAGCGGGTAGTGACTATGGTGGGGTGGGGACCACGACCAGTGCCGGAGCCGCCGCCGTGGACGGACGCCCACCCAGACCCTCCCCTAGACTATGTGCTGGTGCGCCCGGAGTTCGCACCTTAAGGGGGGGGGTTATGTCACGCCCTGGCCTTAGTATTCTTTGTTTTCTTTATTATTTTAGTTAGGTCAGGGTGTGACATGGGGTATGTTTGTGTTTTGGGTGTTTATTATGGTAAAGGGGGTGTTGGTTTTAGTGTATGGGTTTGTGTTGAGTGTATGTGTCTAGGATTGTCTATGGTTGAGTGTAGGTGTTTAGGAAAGTCTATGGTTACCTGATTTGGTTCTCAATCAGAGACAGCTGGTTATTGTTGTCTCTGATTGGGAGCCATATTTAAGGTAGCCATAGGCTTTAGGTGTTTGTGGGTAATTGTCTATGTCAATGTTCTATGTTGCATGTGTGCACTAGTTCGTTATAGCTTCACGATCGTTTGTTGTTTTTGTTAGTTTGTTAAAGTGTTTCGTGTTGTGTTCTTTCATCTTCTATAATAAAGAGAAGATGTATCATTATCACGCTGCGCCTTGGTCCGTCTCTCCACACGATCGTGACAGAGGGACCCTATAGCATCTCTCTGCGGGGAGGAGGGACCCTATAGTGTCTGTCTGCGGGGAGGAGGGACCTTATGGCGTCTGTCTGCGGGGAGGAGGGACCCTATAGAGTCTGTCTGCGGGGAGGAGGAACCCTATAGTGTCTGTCTGCGGGGAGGAGGGACCTTATAGCATCTGTCTGCGGGGAGGAGGGACCTTATAGCGTCTGTCTGCGGGGAGAAGGGACCCTGTAGTGTCTGTCTGTGGGGAGGAGGGACCTTATAGCGTCTGTCTGCGGGGAGGAGGGACCCTATAGTGTCTGTCTGCAGGGAGGAGGGACCCTATAGCGTCTGCCTGAGGGGAGGAGCTATAGCGTCTGCCTGAGGGGAGGAGGGACCCTATAGCGTCTGCCTGAGGGGAGGAGCTATAGCGTCTGCCTGAGGGGAGGAGGGACCGTATAGCGTCTGCCTGAGGGGAGGATCTGTAGCGTCTGCCTGAGGGGAGGTAGGACCCTGTAGCGTCTGCCTGAGGGGAGGGACTTTATAGTGTCAACCTGAGGGGAAGAGGGATCCTATAGCGTCTGCCTGAGGGGAGGAGGGACCCTATAGCGTCTACCTGAGGGGAGGAGGAACCCTATAGCTTCTGCCTGAGGGGTGGAGGGACCCTATAGCGTCTGCCTGAGGGGAGGAGGGACCCTATAGCGTCTGCCTGAGGGGAGGAGGGACCCTATAGTGTCTACCTGAGGGGTGGAGGGACCCTATAGCTTCTGCCTGATGGGTGGAGGGACCCTATAGTGTCTGTCTGCGGGGAGGAGGGACCCTATAGCGTCTGCCTGAGGGGAGGAGCTATAGCGTCTGCCTGAGGGGAGGAGGAACACTATAGCGTCTGCCTGAGAGGAGGATCTGTAGCGTCTGCCTGAGGGGAGGTAGGACCCTGTAGCGTCTGCCTGAGGGGAGGGACTTTATAGTGTCAACCTGAGGGGAGGTGGGATCCTATAGCGTCTGCCTGAGGGGAGGAGGGACCCTATAGCGTCTACCTGAGGGGAGGAGGAACCCTATAGCTTCTGCCTGAGGGGTGGAGGGACCCTATAGCGTCTGCCTGAGGGGAGGAGGGACCCTATAGCGTCTGCCTGAGGGGAGGAGGGACCCTATAGTGTCTACCTGAGGGGTGGAGGGACCCTATAGCTTCTGCCTGAGGGGTGGAGGGACCCTATAGAGTCTGCCTGAGGGGAGGAAGGACCCTATAGCGTCTGTCTGAGGGGAGGAGCTGATACCGGAGTGAAGTACATGGGAGGGATCTGAAATAATTTCCTTTGCTTGTCTGGTAACCGTCTGTTCAAAATTTGTCTGCAGGGAGGGACGTTGCCTCACACCCATGACCTTAATGGCAGTTTTTATCAGGTGAGCAATTTTGGATTTCTGTTGGACTGAAAAATTGCCAAACCAGACTGTGACGCATGACAGAACAGCATGACAGCATCCATGTGTACACCCAGATACTTGTACGAACTAACCTGCTATGTTGGCATTATGAACAACCACAGGCACGTGGTTACCGACATATTTAGGGTCAAACACCATTGCCTCCATCTCCTCTGTTTTTCAAAATGAATTTTATCCCTTTTTCTCCCCAATTATGTGATATCCAATTACGATCCAGTCTCATCGCTGCAACTCCCCAACGGGCTCGGGAGAGGCAAAGGTCGAGTCATGCGTCCTCCGAAACATGACCCGCCAAACCGCGCTTCTTAACACCCACCCGCTTAACCCGGAAGCTAGCCACACCAATGTGTCAGATGTTCAACTGATGACCGAAAGCCTGCAGGCGCCCGGCCAGCCATAAGGAGTCACTAGAGCGCAATGAGCCAAGTAAAGCCCCCCCGGCCAAACCCTCCCCTGCCCCGGACAACGCTGGGCCAATTGTGCACAGCCTTATGGGACTCCCGGCCGGTTGTAACACAGCCTGGGATCGAACACAGGTCTGTAGTGACGCCTCAAGCACTGTGACGCAGTGCCTTAGACCGCTGCGCCACTTGGGAGGACCACCTCTGGTTTCTTTACACTAAGGATGACATGGTGCTCATCACACCACCAGACAAACTTTGAATCTCTGACCTGTACAGAGTAGTATCAGCATCTTTATACATCAGACCAAGAATGTCAGTATCATCTGAGAACTTGACAATATAGTTATCAGGATTACTGCTAGTGCAGTCATTTGTGTACAGTGTGTATAAGATGGGTGAACTCACACAACCCGGCGGGGCCCCAATGCTAATGTCTGTAGCCCAGAGAGAGTCCCTTTAAATCTATCCTGTTGAGTACGGCTAGTCAGGAATGAGTGTTACCCACTGATGGTATAGGGGTTAATAACACCCATCTGCTTTAACTGGCTGATTAGGACATGTGGCTGTATCGCGTTAAACGCTGATCTGAAATCAATAAATGACAATCTAGCATTGGCCTTGGGTTTTTCCAGATGCTTAACAATGAGATGAACTATGGTGTTGATTGCGCCATCAGTCCCCTGACTTTACTTATAGGCAAATTGATAAGGATCTAACACAGGGTTCACATCTGAACGGAGCTAGCACAACACTGCATTACGATGGGGGTGAGAGCAACAGGTGTGTAGACCTTATTTTCTTTTGTACAAGGCTTTTTGGGGACTGGAGTGATAAAGGCCTTTTTCCACAATGTGTAGAATACCATTATACAACTGTACATTTTTTCAACACAAATGGGGCCCCAAATGCGGAAGTCCGGCCCTGTTTGATCCATATGATGCAGGCTACCCAACATTAAATCCTTTCTATTTCAGGCAGCACTTTCCTCACTGCCCACTAAAACTAAAGGCTATTGACATTTCTAATCTATGAGCATGCAGTGGAGCTCTATTCCTCTCAATACTGTATCTGTCATATCACACTTGACATTTGGCGCCGCTGCTTCCACAAGCAGCCTACCTATTACTTTCACTGACAAAAAACAATTCGGACGTCATCAAGACACTGTTTCTCTGTCTGTCTTTCAGAAATCCCCCTTTTAAAATACCCACATTTGTATACCCTTACAATGGAATGTGTATTTTTTTTAACGTATGATGGTAATGTTGAACTCTCCACTGTTCCTATTTCAAATGAAAACCCCTTCACACACTTCCATTCACACAAACATCTGTATGTCTGGCCAGTAGTTGGGCACACATTGTCACCGTGCAGACCTACAAATGTGTAGGTTTGAGCATTCGTCGCTTCAGGGAGCTTGTGGACTTCCTGTCCTCAAGCCATGGTAGTCAGTGAATTTAATCTCTTAAAGAGGTAATCCCACTGGGCCTTTAACAGACATACTAAATCCTTGTACCCCACTGCTGCTCCTACGTAGCTAACGGCACATTAAAAGCTGACAGCTAACCTTTGACCCTCAACTCCAGTCCCATGCCGGCCTCCCACTGATGTATTCTTCCTGCACAGCTGGACTCAGCAGAGAGGAGAGGATTATGCCACTGTTGCTTTGTAACAAATGACATATCTGGACAGTCACAAAAGTACCACTTGGGCAAACACACACACACACTTTTTCACTCCCAGGTCCATCCAGTAACTTCATAGTGTTTGCAATTAAACACCTTAGCTGTGTTCGAATACTCATACTAACCGCACTAACCATACTATTTGTGACGTGAATTGAGTATGTAGTATGCTTACTGGTCATAGTATGGATATAGTTAGTGTGCCAAAAGTTCCCGGATGTCGTAATAAATTCTCCAAAATACGAAGTATGCATGCAGTGGAGACTTTTCGTGCTTTTAGTGTCCATAATGCAATTCTTCAGAAAATGGAGCTGGTTTCACAATGTTTTCAGATTTTAAGAAAATTGTGGAAAATATGCAGTCCGACGAGAGCAGATACAAATGAATTGCTTTAACTAATTATGACAAATGTTAAGAAAATGTTGAGCAATGCAATAAAGTAATGACTTTTCGAATAAGTTACGTTACATGTTATGTTGGCTTTTGTTTAGCTAAGCTATACTTACGAACACAATGTACGATATGTTAACTAGTTACCTAACGTTAGTTAGCTACTAATAGGCAGTAGTATTAACAATCTGCTATCTAACTAACTACCCAACGTTTATTGACTTGATTATTCACATCATTCTTAGCTAAGTGATATAGTCATTGTGCGTTTGTTCATTCTGGCTATCTACTCCGATTTCAGAGCACTCTTGTGCAGAATAACTGATGAATTTACTAATGCTCAACACCAGTTGAATATGGCCGGTGTCAGTAAATGTCGGCAAAAAAATAGTAATTAAATTGTTGCCAGCAGCACAGTTACAGTCACCAACGCTCTGGATAACATGAAAACAGCCTAACCAGCTCTGCCTTGGTGAGTAAAATGGTCAGAGTGAGGTGTTCTCCCATTTGTGTCTGGAAGTAGCTAGCCAACGTGTCAGCCAGTTAGCTTGCGTGCTGCTGTTGAATGCTCGGATCAATCCTACTCCTTGGCCAGAGCGTCCAGTGTGCCTCTGAACGCTCTGAGAGCAAAACGCTCTGAATGTACGAAGGTACAATCTGACAATGCTCCCAGACCGCACTCTGGCACTCCAGACTGACTATATGAACACACCCAAAAGTGTAAAATGTTTAACTAGTAATTTGCTATGCTAAGAAGCTTGCAGTAGGTTGCATAACAACATAATTTTTTATAATGTTTTATTTATTTAACCTTTATTTAACTAGGCAAATGCATCAACCTCCGGTAGACAAATGCATCAACTTCCGGTAGACAAATGCATCAACTTCCGGTAGACAGTCGAAGCTCTAGTACGCTGAACTGAAACGATACCATTCGTTTAAAGTATACTAAAATGAACTAATAGTATGTAGTATATACTCATTAAGTATGTAGTATACAGTATGTTAGTGTGGGTATTCGAACACAGCTCTTTTCTCTTCAGATTCACTGTGATGGCATGATAATACATGGTGAATTCACACTTCAAAAGCTCTATACAATGCCAATATACTGTAGGGATCTGGAGAAAGGGACATGCTTTTGTCAGACAGACCATTAGGAGTGTAAATATGCGAATCAATTACATGTTACCAAACAGAAGAAATAAAAATGAAAGTGAACACTGGGTCAATTACTTTTTAAATGTACAATGCCCATAAATGTGCTTCCTGGAGTCTTCTTGAAGCTATTCATAGATTTTTTTACTTAAAGTCGCGTCAAGATAATGATTACCCATCATGTTTTGGTCACGTAACCTTTATATCCTAATATGATGAATCATGTATCTTAGGCTACCAAATGCATTTTAATCAGTCAAGTTCCCTCAGTATTGATCACCCGTTGAGGAGATATTGTGATTGCGGAGGTCTGTAGCCGATGTGGCACTGAGGGATAATCGTTACCTGCACAAATATAACATCAGTTTAAATTGGACTGTTTGCCTTCAAGTCAAAGTTAGACCAGATTTTAATTAATTTAATCTTTATTTGACCGTGAGGATACAGTTTTCTCAGAAGAAGTCACAAGGAACCTGAATATTTCACCAAATGTTTGGTGTAATTTGACATGATTGACGAATAAAATAGTATTGTTATTCATACAGTATGCATGCACATGGATGTTTGGTATCCTATTCATCAAATTACTCTTTGATCTCTTTGTACAGAGATGCAATTTTTGTTAGTAGATACTGCTCAAAGACAGTGCTATGTTGGCACTAGAGGTCGACCGATTAATCGGAATGGCCGATTAATTAGGGCCGATTTCAAGTTTTCATAAGAATCGGTAATCTGCATTTTTGTACACCGATCATGGCCGATTACATTGCACTCCACAAGGAGACTGCGTGGCAGGCTGACTACCTGTTATGCGAGTGCAGCAAGGAGCCAAGGTAAGGTGCTAGCTAGCATTAAACGTATCTTATAAAAACAATCAATCTTATCATAATCACTAGTTAACTACACATGGTTGATGATATTACTAGTTTATCTAGCTTGTCCTGCGTTGCATATAATCGATGTGGTGCCTGTTCATTTAGCATTGAATCACAGCCTACTTCGCCAAACCGGTGATTTAACAAGCGCATTCGCGAAAAAAGCACTGTCGTTGCACCAATGTGTACTTAATCATAAACATCAACGACTTTCTTAAAACCAATACACAAGTATATATTTTTAAACCTGCATATTTAGTTAATATTGTCTGCGAACATGAATTTCTTTTAACTATGGAAATTGTGTCACTTCTCTTGCGTTCTGTGCAACAGAGTCAGGGTATATGCAGCAGTTTGGGCTGCCTGGCTCGTTGCGAACTGTGTGAAGACCATTTCTTCCTAACAAAGCCAACTTCGCCAAACGGGGGATGATTTAACAAAAGCGCATTTGCGAAAAAAGCACAATCGTTGCACGAATATACCTCACCTTAAAACATCAATGCCTTACTTAAAATCAATACACAGAAGTATATTTTTAAAAACCTGCATATTTAGTTAAAAGAAATTCATGTTAGCAGGCAATATTAAACTATGGAAATAGTGTCACTTCTCTTGCATTCATTGCACGCAGAGTCAGGGTATATGCAACAGTTTGGGCCGCCTGGCTCATTGCGAACTAATTTGCCAAAATTTTACGTAATTATGACAAACATTGAAGGTTGTGCAATGTAACAGCAATATTTACACTTATGGATGCCACCCGTTAGATAAAATAAGGAACGGTTCCGTATTTCACTGAAAGAATAAACGTTTTGTTTTCGAAATGATAGTTTCCGGATTTGACCATATTAATGACCTAAGGCTCGATTTTCTGTATGTTATAATTAAGTCTATGATTTGATAGAGCAGTCTGACTGAGTGATGGTAGGCAGCAGCAGGCTCGTAAGCATTCATTCAAACAGCACTTTACTGCGTTTGCCAGCAGCTCTTCGCTGTGCTTCAAGCATTGCGCTGTTTATGACTTCAAGCCTATCAACTCCCGAGATTAAGCTGGCAATACTAAAGTACCTATTAGAACATTCAATAGTCAAAGGTACTGTATATGAAATACAAATGGCATAGAGAGAAATAGTCCTATAATAACTACAACCTAAAACTTCTTACCTGGGCATATTGAAGACTCATGTTAAAAGGAACCACCAGCTTCCATATGTTCTCATGTTCTGACCAAGGAACTTAAACATTAGCTTTTTTTACATGGCACATATTGCACTTTTACTTTCTTCTCCAACACTTTGTTTTTGCATTATTTAAATCAAATTGAACATGTTTCATCATTTATTTAAGACTACATTTATTTTATTGATGTATTATATTAAGTTAAAATAAAAGTGTTCATTGTTCATTCAGTATTGTTGTAATTGTCATTATTACAAATATATACAGTGGGGAGAACAAGTATTTGATACACTGCCGATTTTGCAGGTAATTTTTATCATAGGTACACTTCAACTGTGAGAGACAGAATCTCAAACAAAAATCCAGAAAATCACATTGTATGATTTTTAAGTAATTTATTAGCATTTTATTTGCAGCTTCTTCAGGGTTATCTTTGGTCTCTTTGTTGCCTCTCTGATTAATGCCCTCCTTGCCTGGTCCGTGAGTTTTGGTGGGCGGCCCTCTCTTGGGAGGTTTGTTGTGGTGCCATATTCTTTTCATTTTTTAATAATGGATTTAATGGTGCTCCGATAGAATGTTCAAGGTTTCGGATATATCTTTATAACTCAACCCTGATCTGTACTTCGCCACAACTTTGTCCCTGACCTGTTTGGAGAGCTCCTTGGTCTTCTTGGTGCCGCTTGCTTGGTGGTGTTGCAGACTGGGGCCTTTCAGAACAGGTGTATATATACTGAGATCATGTGACACTTAGATTGCACACTGGTGGACTTTATTCAACTAATTATGTGACTTCTGAAGGTAATTGGTTGCACCAGATCAAATTTAGGGGCTTCATAGCAAAGGGGTTGATAGCAAAGGGTTTTTTCATTTCACTTCACCAATTTGAACTATTTGTGTATGTCCATTACATGAAATCGAAATAGAAATCTATTTAAATTACAGGTTGTAATGCAACAAAATAGGAAAAACACCAATGGGGATGAATACTTTGCAAGGCACTGTAACTGAGTGTTATAGATAGAGGTTATTTCAATTAAAATCTGATGCAGCAACAGATGTCTTTTTCACAGTATTTCAGGGCAAAACTATGATAAGGGAAATGATGGTTGACACATTCCTGATTCTGTTGGTGTATCTGTGTCACCAGACAAGTATGATCATTAATTTGGGCGTGTCACTCATCACCCTCTCTGTAAGTTATAATAGACTTGTCATCATTTCTGGAGATGTCAAAAAGATTTGTGCCGGCAAAATGAAATATCCCAACTGTCTCACAATCTGTTGACACATTTAAAAAAAAAAAAAGAAGATTGTTTGGGCTTAGCATCCACCTATTGAAGCTCTTAACCTGGAAGGCCAGTACAAAGGGTAAGGTTGGGAAAGGTGAGAGCAGATGAAGTGACCTGCAGGTCACCCAAGTAATTTGAGAAATGCCTCATATCTTTGCAGCATTGACTGGTTCTGCGTAGCCGTGGAGGGAGGAATATGTTCTGGGCCCAGATAATGTCATCCACTGTGTTAGAATATTTTTTCCCCCGAAAGGCTTGTTTCTGATACCTCAGTCTGATAAGCCGCCACAGATGCCAGCTCTTATAACTTTCAGTTCCCCTGCCCCTCATCACCAAACATCTATACTCCAGAAGTGACGGGACAGAGCAGAAAACCCGATGCAGCTGTCTTCAGTGAAGGGAGTCTGATGGCCTTATCTTGGGGACAATGGCTTTAAGGCTGGGAGGTTTGTTCACGTCCATACACTATCTAAGGAAACAAACAGACAAGTGAACAAGGAAACAAAATGACAAAAAAAGGGGGGTAAAGAAAAAGAAAGCACTGGTATCCCATTAATTTGTGAAAAGATGATAAACAGTCACTGTGGGATAATTTGAGGAAAGTCATAATACCTTATTTTTTTTGCATTGTGAAATAATAGCCTAGCTAGGTAGTTTATTGATTCCTTGTTATTTTATTACATTTAAGATGAGTTATGTGTTTGAAGATCATCAGACACTCAAGCCAGTTGTTTTGTGTGTTTGTTTGTGTGAACAGTAATGAGTTAATTGGTTGAATTAAAGGCTCAGAAGGCTTTTAATGTATGTTGTACTTCAGAGTTAATCTTATTAATGACACTGTGCCTATTGTTCAGAACTCCCTATGGAGTAGCTACCGCATAAACAAGCATAAAACACCAATACGTTTTGGATGTTTTAACAATGTCAACAGCAATAGCCCCAATAATACTTTACAATGTGGGCAGCAGTTTATTGTCAGTTTGAGTTTGGCCGTCATACACCTCAACCTCTGAGCATTCACCTGTTGCTAATCTAAATTCTTCCTTTGTTCTTTTTTCTATTGATGTCAGACTGAATGATAGCAGGTAAAAACTCTTTCTCATTCTGTTGTAGTAAATGGAAGTACAATCATTTCCCCTTCATTTGTAGTTTTCCTTTGGCGGGCCAGACCCAATCGCAGTTTATAAAATGACAGCTTCTCCGTTATCAGAGTTAAACAAAAAGTCTCACTGGGTTTCTGGGCCTTAGAGGGAATCACTTGGGTCAAAACTCATTCCAGGCTGTAGGACCCTTTACAAAGAGTTGTAGGTTGGCCAAACTCGGGGGGACAGCACGCTATTGAGTACATTTGTTAAACGTTCCTTTTCGATTACAGTCTTATAACAGTTTTTGCTTTTTCCCCAGTATTTTATAAGCTCTGTACAAATCTTTAGATAAAACCCAAGGCACTCTGAGCCACAGCAGTGTCAGGATTACAGACCCACGGTGTGTTTCAGTGCTTAATTAATGGCTATATTGCAGGTAGTACCGTGGCTTGTCATACACATGTATATGACTAGTCACAGTAGAACAGAGGATGTTTTATAAAACAATAATGCAATCAATTGCTAATTTATATCATGGACAAAGGAAATCCAGTCATTTATGTATTGTATGTGAATAATTGATCCACAGGCTTTGTAGTCAAGATACATCTTCATTTTCTCCCAGTATAAATCAATGACAGAGCAGTGAATTGAGACTGCTTTTCTCATTGGTGAAGATAGAGTAGGCATCATAGCATGGTCACTAAAATCAGTTATGATAATTCAAAGTTGAAATAAAGACCTCAAATTATCAGCAACACAGTCCTCCACCCCCTCTCAGATCTGATCTAGAAGACAGATCACGGGGAGGCCGATGAAAAGATAACACTCTATATTTGATCTGAATGCCAAGTAAGTAAATATCTGAATAATTACACCTGACAAAAAATAAAATGGCTAATCGCATAATATTTGCACGTAAAGCGCTTATTAGGACACAGAGGGGAAAATGCCCATCATCATCACTTAAAGAAGCATGCAGTGAGATGCATACTGATCCATAGAGCCCTGCCTAAATGAATCTCTTCGTCTCTGAGAAGGCCTGCCCCAGCCTCAGCACCAGCACCAGCCTCAGTCTGCCTCTAAAATTCCAGTCTAGGAGATTAGCAGACTTAACTGCTCCTGAGAGACACAGCTTTGTTATCGGTCATTATTAACCTGAAGTACTAAGCGCCTGCATTCGCCCCCAAAAAAGTAATCAGCTTTTGTGAGGTGGACTGTGCATTCATCTCTCTTTCTGGATTCGCTGCTGAGTAAAATAAGTGTCTTTGAAAGATAAAATAATGTATAGTAAAAAGGGAGAATTAATGGATTAAATTAAATTTGAGCTCCAACACAATTCAAAGGCTTGACCGAGGAACATCGGAACAACATCCAACCAGGCACAGCCCTGTCAAAAGTGAGCCTCTTATTTCAATGAATCTCTTTTCAATGTCTGATTGGTATCAATGATGCTAGTTTGGAAAATCCTGCTGGAAGGTAAACCCATTTACTGCAGCAATAGAATGTTGCTCGAATTCTTATTGGACTGCCAACCAAAACTGTGAGAACTGTACTGTCAGCTTACCTTAGAATAGTCCCATAGATCAGTGTCTTGGGGCAACTTCATACTGCTTGGACTCAGTAGCTAGTAAACATTGCACAGGGAAAATAGCTACCAATTTGCCATTGCATGGTTTGTTGTGGAGCCACCTACAGTATGTAGGCATTGAGATTAATGTAGTAAATGCTGTAGAAGGATGAATATAATTTGGACAATCAACACATGTTGACAGTTTAATCAGACATATAAATATACAGTTCAGAAGGCCGTAAATAACTGCTTGTCTATGGCTTGAAGTAGTGAAAAATAATGTCTTCAGTACATCTCAGGGAGTATGCCGCACTGCAGAGGGAAAAGAGGGAGATGCAGGAGTGGAAAAGGATAGGAGATCACATCTGTTTCTTGTATTTCAGCATTCTGGATAGCTCCAACTGTTCTCCCTTTCCTTACACTGAAGGAAATTGAGGAGTGAGTGAGAGAGTGTGTGTGTGTGTGTGTGTGTGTGTGTGTGTGTGTGTGTGTGTGTGTGTGTGTGTGTGTGTGTGTGTGTGTGTGTGTGTGTGTGTGTGTGTGTGTGTGTGTGTGTGTGTGTGTGTGTGTGTGTGCGCGCTTAGGTGCACATGTGTTAAAGAGTGGATAGAATCTTGAACACCATTTACCATTTTTTTTCTGTTTTGAATCCAGCAGGTATCCAGCCATGCTGTAATGATTTAAATGGGAAAGCTTTCCCCACTAAATCGATACCCGTCCACAGCATACTAAGGGATGAGACACCTTCTGTTTGACAAGGAGGAGAGCCCATCATGATAAAGTCAAAAGATTGATTGGAAAGCCCTCAAAAAGCCTATTAGGTTGTTTCTTGGAATGCAATTATGTTGTTACACATGGTACAATATTATGTTACATACAGTATATCAGTGGGGGCTGGTGGGAAGAGCTATAGGAGGACAGTCTCATTGTAATGGCTGGAATGGAATTACTGGAACTGAGTCAAACGTGGTTTCAATAGGTTTGATGTGTTTGATACCATTCCCATTTATTCCATTCCAGCTATTATAATGAGCCGGTCCTCCTTTAGCTCATCCCACCAGCCTCCACTGCAGCATATGCGTGTTTTCATGATTTTTTTCAAAATGATTAAAACATTCAGCTGAATGTTTACGCGTAATTGTTGAATCATTTGCTGTTCACAAAGGAAATCTGCCTCTTCAATGCTCGACTTGCATTTCAAATATACCGCATCTATTGGAGACAGAATATTGGTCCCATATCTCCTTCCTCCTGCCTCTCTTTCTGTCTTAATGCAGTCACGTCAGCTTCACCATCTAGAGTCCAACCATTCATCACGCCTGTTCAGCACATTGCCCACTGGCATCAAATACCTTAAGCTTCCAAGAAATACACCAGCCATAAACACAGAATATGAGATAAATATTTAGGTGTGTATGTCTCTGTCTGAATTACCCTAATGAGCTGTCACTCACAGGCATACACACATTCTGTTTCCTCAGATGTTTATACCATCTTTATCAACATCAAGCCCCCCCCCCCTATTCTCTCTCTCTCTCTCTCTCTCTCTCTTGCTTTCTCTCACTCTCTCTCTGTCTGAGATGGGACCCCAAGTTGCCTTTCCCGCCCACTCATTCCTCATAGATCCCAGGACCCTATTTACTCACATCTCATCTGATCTAAAGCAGCCATCTATGCAGCTATTAAAGGGTTAGTTAAACCTAAGGTCATTTTGTACATATCATGACAAAATAAGTCAGATTCATTTGCACACAAGTAGCACACAAACACATACAGTACATGCTCACACTCAAGCACACTCTTAGAAAAATGGGTTCCAAAATGGTTCTTTGCGGAGGGATAGCGTTCTACCAAGAACCGTTTTGTTCAGAATAACCCTTTTTGGAAGACAAAGGTTCTTTGATGATTGTTTGGAAGCCGAGAAGGATTATATGTATAATATTTCCCAGCATGCTCTATTGCAGGGAGATTTTCAGAATTGTTGGTTTCACTGTAATATCTGTGTTTTTGCATGTACATTGATCGGTTGATTAATTTTATGCTACACAAAGATAAATAACATACAGTTTTCTTAACTAATCCAATCTGTTGGATTTGTTGCACCTGTTACTGAGATGGTTATTTCAGTTTAGATGATTGAGGTACAGTATTCAATTTTCCCAATCCTAGCAGTCATTCTAGGGTGATTCCAAGATGGTGTAGCAGTCAGACATATTTGTCCTCATCTTGTCGTGTCCCGTGTATATATCTTTTTATATATTTTTTCTTTGCATATATATATATATATATATATATATATAAAAAAAATATTTTTCTTAACCTCATCTTCAACATACTCTCCTGCAATCCGCCTCACCCAATGTGGTGTGGATCTGCTATTTTCTTTACTTTTGAACCGGAACCCCCAAAAGTAGCTAGCCAGCTAACTAGCTACTAGCTAGTAGTCAGCTAGCCACTGCTAGTGGGCATCAGCTAACCTTTAGCCCTGACAACTCTTGCCAGTCTGCACAGCGCGACTCAAACCAGAGCAAATTGGACTTATTTTTCTCCATATCTCCAGATTCCTACCGCAAGCTCTGAACCTTTTCACCTAGATCATCGCAGCTAGCTAGCTGCTATTCCGAGCGGCTACTCTTGGATAACGTCTCTGTCCCAAAGCAAGAACCAATTAGCCTGGAGCTAGCCTTTGCTAGGCCCATCTCCCGGCTAGCCGAAGAGGTCCATAAGCCACTCCTTGGGCTACAATACCTATTTTGCCAATTGGCCTGGACCCCTTTTACTGCCGACACGGAGCCCGGCCGATTCCATCACGACTGGACTACCGACGGAATCTGCCCGAGGGTTTTTTTCAACTGGCTCCTCCGTCGCGAAGTCCCCTGAATGCCCATCTGCTAGCCTGCTTGCCGCGGCCCGCTAGCTGTTTAGAGCATATCGGACTGTTAGCTGAAGAGGCCCATCGGACAAATTCTTTGGCTACTATACCTATTTTGCCAATTGGCCTGGACCCTTTTACCACACGGAGCCCTGCTGATCCATCACGACTAGTCTGCCAACGTAACAGCACGAGGGGGCTACAATAGACTTCTTCCGTCGCGACGTCCCTCGAAGGCCCTTCTGCTAGCTTGCTAGCCCCGGCCCACTAGCTGTCTGAATCGCCGTGTCTCCAGCCCGCCGAGCTACTCACTGGACCCCTATGATCACTCGGCTATGTATGCCTCTCCCTAATGTCAGTATGCCTTGTCCATTGCTGTTTTGGTTAGTGATTATTGCCTTATTTCACTCTGGAGCCTCTAGCCCTGCTCAATACACCTTAGCTAACCCTTTAGTTCCACCTCCCACACATGCGGTGAATCTCACCTGGTTTACATGATGTTTCTAGAGACAATATCTCTCTCATCGTCACTTAATGCATAGGTTTACCTCCACTGTATTCACATCCTACCACACCTTTGTCTGTACATTATGCCTTGAATCTATTCTACCGTGCCCAGAAACCTCCTCCTTTTACTCTCTGTTCCGAACGTACTACATGGCCAGTTCTTATAGCCTTGAGCCGTACCCTTATCCTACTCCTCCTCTGTTCCTCTGGTGATGTAGAGGTTAATCCAGGCTCTGCAGTGCCTAGCTCCACTCCCATTCCCCAGGCGCTATCATTTGTTGACTTCTGTAACCGTAAAAGCCTTGGTTTCATGCATGTTAACATTAGAAGCCTCCTCCCTAAGTTTGTTTTATTCACTGCTTTAGCACACTCTGCCAACCCGGATGTCCTAGCCGTGTCTGAATCCTGGCTTAGGAAGACCACCAAAAATCCTGAAATTTCCATCCCGAACTATTATATTTTCCGACAAGATAGAACTGCCAAAGGGGGCGGAGTTGCAATCTACTGCAGAGATAGCCTGCAGAGTTCTCTCTTACTATCCAGGTCTGTGCCCTAACAAATCGAGCTCCTACTATTAAAAATCCACCTTTCCAGAAACAAGTCTCTCACTGTTACCACTTGCTATAGCCACCTTCTGCCCCCAGCTGTACCCTGGACACCATATGTGAATTGATTGCCCCCCTCCACTCTGCAAAAAAAAAAGGCCTGATATGGCCTGTAAACAACGAGATTCCTAACACCACTGTATTAGGGTATAACTAGGCCCTCAAAGAAAGTCTTTACGATATATGTAAATGCTAATAAGGCTGATGGAACCGTTCACAGAGGGTTCTAGGAAGAACTGTCCAAAGATAAACTGGTTCTGGTTAGAACCCTTCATAGACGGTTCTAGGAAGAACGTTTAGATGATGAAGTGGTTCTTGGAAGAATTGTTCATGGAGGGTTCTAGGTAGAACCATATACAAGCGGGTTATTTGAAGAACCCTGCAAACGGTTCTACCCAGCACCAGAAAGGATTCCCCTATTGGGACAAACCAAAGCACCCTGTATTCTTCAACTTAGCACCTTTTTTCTAAGAGTGCACAAACCAGGCATGCACACACCTTACTTTTATGCTTGTGTGCATATACCACCTTGCCAGATGCATGACTTTGTGGTGCACATCGGGATTTGCAACAAAAAATGTTGTGAAATCCTGGTATTTATTGGGAGAGGAGTGATTATTTCGTCCGTCTCAATGTAATTCCAAGAAATTCCCCGCTATGGCACTCAAGTGGGATCCAAAGGCATGGTTCCTGTCTCCCACAAGACATCAGAACCATAACCATATTCCTAGAAATATGTAGACGTCAGTAATGCCTGTGGAAATATCTGATTCTTGTCTGAAGAAAATGTACAGCATTTCTTTGGAAAACATATATTACTTTAGCCAACCTTTTGCATTTCACACTTTTTTCTTTTGAGTTAGGGTCGGGTGATATCCTGTGCCTGTGGACCAGGGGAGGCTGGTGGGAGGAGATATAGGAGGACATTCTCATTGGAATGGCTGAAATGGCTTAAATGGAACGGAGTCAAACGTGGTTTCCATATGTTTGATATCGTTCCATTAATTCCATTCCAGCCATTACAATGTGCCCGTTCTCATACAGCTTCTCTCCCCAGCCTCCTCTGCTGTGGACATCATTCTGTCTGAAACATGAGAATGGAGACAATTCTAAAATGCGGTCTCATTCCATGGCTCCTCTGGAAAGTCATTGCAGCTAAAATGTAATTCTCTAACCTATACATGATCAGGTCTGAGCCATTTACCTCAGAGCCGTTGGTGAATGGGACTTTTCTCACTCCTCCATGTTCCCCAACATGATTCAGTGGCTGGCCTGGAGGTTGTTATTGGGCCTTAATGTAACATTGCACGAGTTCACCTGGTGCCCAACCATGCTGAGTTCTAGTTAAGGCCAGATATCTATTAGACCCCGCTCCACTCTGCAAAAAGTCACCAGACGGTCTTAAATTGATATAAAAGTAGAAATGTTACAAAGCTGACGTATACTTCAAAGGAAGTCTTTAAGGTAAATCATATCAGACACCTCACTCATACCAATTCATCAAAGTAACTGATGGATGAGGGGAGAAAGATGGCAACAAACAAGGTGATATGCCCCCCACAGATCTACTGAAATCCACATTTCTTCCCCCTCTCTTTTCTGGTAATTTTAAACCAAAAGAAGGGAGAGACTGGAGCACAGGTAGCATCGGTATATTTGGAGTTCAGGGCCAATCATTTTTCTCCTCCATCATCTGAACTGTGTCCTATTTGAAGACTATTATATATGTCATTTAATCACTAGAACTAGACCAATCAGGGCATCTGTCAAATGTTTCTCACATTTACATTTCTAGAAGGTAGTCAGAGGTATTTAAAATACAGCTTTAGTAAATGGGTTGGACAAAACAACATGATTTTGATCGATGACACATTTCATTCATTGGATAAACAGACAACTTTCTCATCCACTGCTCATGCTTCCACCTTAAACGATTCATTCATCTTGTGCCGCATTACATTCAGGAAATTGCCAATTTAAATCTCATCCACATCTGTATCACTATTACAGCTGAGAGGATTTACTTCTTGATATGTTTTCTCTTTTTATTTAAATTTCTCTCTTATGTTACAGCATCAATTACATAATACTTTCCATCTCTCAATAAATTGTAGCCGTGTGTTAAAGATCAGTGTACACAGTACATAAAACAACATATGCCTAGAACACACAATGCCTTGACTTTGATAAGAGACTAATTTCTGTGGTCCATCCTAACCATTTCTGTTCTAATTGTGTTCTGTGGCATGAACACTGCTTTCTGGCAGTGACCATCCAAGCTTCTGTCATGCATGGGGAGCTGACTTACAAACACACAGCACCATGATGTTGGGAGTACAGAGGAAAACAATGCCTTTTGATTCAGCATGGGGAGAATGGTGGGCAGGTCCGGATCAAGCCATGGATCGGGGAACATGTTCATTCGGTCACTTCAATGATGATATTGTTGTCAACCTCACCTCCAAACGTCGTTTCATAGGGATCACGCAACATCCCTTGTGCTATGGCAACAGTGTTCCTATGTCCGCCTCCAGTCCCGCCGTGATCCCTGCACATTTCGAAGACCACTGGGTTGTTTCTTCTGCATCCTGCTGATACCAACCATTAGCCCATGTGATCAACGAGGGCTGAGCTAGAGCATTGTTTGTGAGTCAAGGGTGGATCCAGTAAACGGTTCTTCTCACAAAAACGTCTGTAAAGTCAAAACGATTTGAGCTACCAACTATTATGACCCATCTATGAAATGCTGAGACTCTCACGAACAAGTGCTACAGTGCATCGGAAAGTTTTCAGACCCCTTGACTTTTTTCACCTTTTGTTACGTTACAGCTTTATTCTAAAATTAATTCAATCGTTTTCCCCCCTTATCAATTTACACACAAAACCCATAATGTCAAAGCAAAAAAATACGTTTTTTAGACACTCAAGGACATTCAGAGACAGAGTCCCGAAGCCACTCCTGCATTGTCTTGGCTGTGTGCGTAGGGTCGGTGAACCTTTGCCCCAGTCTGAGGTCCTGAGGTCTCTGGAGCAGGTTTTCATCAAGGATCTCTCTGTACTTTTCTCCTTTATTTTTCCCACGATCCTGTCTAATCTCCCAGTCCCTGCCGCTAAAAAATATCCCCACAACATGATGTTGCCACCACCATGCTTCACCAAAGGGATAGTGCCAGGTTTCCTACAGACGTGACGCTTGGCATTCAGGCCAAAGAGTTCAATCTTGGTTTCATCAGACCAGAGAATCTTGTTTCTCATGGTCTGAGAATCCTTTAGGTGCCTTTTGGCAAACTCCAAGCAGACTGTCATGTGCCTTTTACTGAGTAGTGGCTTCCGTCTGGCCACTCTATCATAAAGGCCTGATTGGTGGAGTGCTGCAGAGATGGTTGTTCTTCTGGAAGGTTCTCCCATCTCCACAGAAGAACTCAGGAGCTCTGTCAGAGTGACCATGGGGTTCTTGGTCACCTCCCTGACCAAGGCCCTTCTCTCCCCCGATTGCTCAGTTTGGCCTGGCGGGCCGGTCTAGGAAGAGTCTTGGTGGTTCCAAACTTCTTCCATTTAAGAATAATGGAGGCCACTGTGTTTTTGGGGATCTTCAATGCTGCAGATTGGGGGAAGAGTGTTTTGGTACCCTTTCCCAGATCTGTGCCTCGACACAATCCTGTCTTGGAGTTCTGTCTTGGAGCTCGACGGACAATTCCTTCGACCTCATGGCTTGGTTTTTGCTCTGACACGCACTGTCAACTGTGGGACCTTATATACTGTAGACAGGTGTGTCCCTTTCCAAATCATGTCCAATCAATTGAATTTACCACAGGTGGACTCCAATCAAGTTGTAGAATCACCTCAAGGATGATCAATGGAAACAGGATGCATCTGAGCTCAATTTCAGTCTCATAGCAAAAGTTCTGAATAATTATGTGAATAAGGTATTTCTGTTTTTAATTTTTTGTTTAAAAATATATATTTTATTTTTGTGCTTTTTTGTTATGGGGTATTGCGTGTAGATTGATGAGGGAAAAAACGATTTAATCAATTTTAGAATAAGGCTTTAACGTTATTGTCACGCCCTGACCTTAGAGATCCTTTTTAATGTCTCTATTTTGGTTTGGTCAGGGCGTGAGTTGGGGTGGGCATGTTTTGTGTTCTATGTTTTCTATTTCTGTGTGTTTGGCTGGGTGTGGTTCTCAATCAGAGGCAGCTGTCTATCGTTGTCTCTGATTGAGAACCATACTTAGGTAGCCTTTTCCCACCTGTGTTTTGTGGGTAGTTGTTTTCTGTATTGTTAGTTTCCTTACAGAACTGTTTCATTTTCCTCTTTGTTTTTTTTTTGTTCTAGTGTTCTGATTTTAATAAAATATCATGAACACGTCTCACACTGCGCTTTGGTCCAGTTATTCACAGGAAGAGGATCGTTACAGTTACAAAATGTGGAAAAATTCAAGAGGTCTGAATACTTTCCGAATGCACTGTATATGACGCTCACAAGCCACACAAGAGTTGTTAGAAGGTAAAGGGTCCTTCTACATAGAAGATCATAGGAAATTCCAGGACATATCTATCTACAATACTGTAATATGATCACATAGTTGCTGTCACAAACTCCAAACTCCACACAGTTGTCACTGACTAGTAGGATATTTATTCCCGACTGAGGAAACTATTTCTGTACTGATACCATTCTTAGAAATACATTTTCCTAAGGTTTTTGATCGGCGGATTAAAAAATATACATAATAAAAATAAAACTCATGAATGCAGCTGTTTTGTATTATACTTGTAGCCCTGGTTGTCCTGAATAGAAAATAGTAAAACACTTCCATATGAGAGCAGAGCATTTCCTGGGACTGATAAGGTAAGTGCTTTCATTGTCCGTGGCATACAGCATGTGCTATTTCATAAACAGGAAGACAACAATCAATCAACAAACTGAACAAAAACAAAACCATTGGTAGAAAACACAGCAACACCGATGGAAATCAGTGATTTATTCATTCAGCTGAAAACCTCTAGCAGATCTCCAAAACAGCTTTATTTGTATTTATTTAACTAGGCAAGTCAGTTAAGAACAAATTCTTATTTTCAATGGCGGCCTAGGTTAACTGCCTTGTTCAGGGGCAGAACGACATATTTTTACCTTTACCCCAAGATCGGGGATTCGATCTTGCAACCTTTCGGTTACAAGTCCAACGCTCTAACCACTAGGCTACCTGCCACCGTGCATATGTAATATTTAAAGTGAAACAGTATCATATTTACAACAAAACAATAGATGTCATTCTTTGTTCTGTATCTGAATGCGTGCCCCTATTTTTCCAGGGCTCCCTTGAAAATCAACAGAAAAAATAAACATAGCATCCATTTGATCCATGACAGTCTTGCTCTGTATATTCCGCAGGTGCAGTGTCTCAATTTATTGTGTGTATGAGATCCAGACCCATCTAGGACTAAAGATAATCTAAGCTCAGAAGTCTTCTGTACCAGTCCAGTGGCTCTGAGCTTCCAATAATTGAACATACACACCTAGAGATTCCACACGTTCTATTATTCATAAGGAAACATAAACACTGCCACCCCCCTGACACTCACTCACTCTGGCTCGTAAAGCGCTCTGTGGACTTTTCCAGTTGACATGTTCAGTCCTGTGAGTCACCAAACATACCTCTGGAAGTGGGAAAATCGAAGTGAAGGACACTCAATATAAGTCAACAGGTCTTCTGTGGCTAACTCCACTGTTGAGTCATGTCCATTTGATATCAAGCTGGAGAGACAGTCAAACGCACAGTTGCCAAGATCCGTTGTCCTCTCACATACAGTATAGCAACTTGGTCTGCAGTCCCCTTTATATCAGGACTTGGTTTGCATGACACACACAATGCCAGGCAGGGGGGAAGTGCAGATTGGAGACAAAATGCTAATTTACTTTTAGTTAAATAATTCACCGACTTTTTTTGCAGGAAAGGTTGGAGCATGTGACATAATTGATTAGATTTTCATCTGCAATGTACACAAAGCTGGGGGGAATTCTCATCATACATATTTAAATAGAACGCTGAATCTCTGTCCCATCAACGCTTGATGGGTATTGTTTTAAGTGCGTGAAAAAAACAAAAACAGAAACCATTTTCTCATTTAATTACAAGAATTGGATCCAGATGGTAGCATGCAGACTTATGAAGGAGTGAGAAGTGATTTTGATTCAATGTCATTTTTATTTTCTCAGCACTGAGACGTGGATGATGGGGCCACAATTACTAGCAAAGTGTTCATTTTCTTCTCCACAATGGTTGCGATCCAGGACTGTGAATGTAGCTACATTCACATTTCTGAAGGAGCAGTGACATCCTTCTGTCCAATCTGTTCTGACCCTTCCTTCCCCCACCACCTGCGCACACACCCGCAAGCGCATTCACATGCACATTTTGGTCTGATCAAAAATCTTAGCATTTTTGTCATGTGTATGACACATATGCCTGTGTATGCCCTTTATCTCTGCGTATGCTCCACGGCTATTTGCAGTTCTGAGAATGTCCCCTGTGACAGTGAGACTGAGGTGTGAATTAATATTTTAATAAGCAGGTATGTATATATTTATTTTTTCTGTATGATAACTGCCTGTTCCCATGGCAACAAATCCCTGCCTTTGATCCCTGTAGAGTGCGTCATTTTCTCGTCCTTCGATGAGCCCTTTCTGTACAGAAACAGACAAGTGCTCGGATATTGCATCGTGATTAAGTTAACTCTTGTTTTTTCACTTTTGAAAGATAAGAGACAAACTAGTTTGAGTGTATTTTTGTTTCTGGAAGAAAGTGAGTCTAGGAGATTCAATAAATAATTTTATCCATATGAATCTTAATTTGAGATGTATTGATTTAACAGCCCTAGACAGAACATGCAGCTTCCTAAAACAGTCTCACCTGAAGAATGATCATAATTACATAATTTTTCCTTCAGTGTTTATCTTAGTAGTGCCAGAGGCTGTTCCTCTAAAGGGCAAATAAATTCACAATATGACTCCATGTTAAAGGTTACACGAGGTAAAACAAGAGTAAAGCAACATAAAAAAAATCCTAAAATCTTCTGGCAGCGTGTTGTGCCAGTCTAGTCTCGGATAGCCACGACCTTGGAGCAACGTAAGCTAGGCAAAGGAAGGATGCTCTCTCTCTCTCTCTGTCTCTCTGTCTTTCACCAGCAGGAAGGGCCTGTCTCTCACCAGCAGGAAGGGCCTGTCTGGAATGTCAATCCTGTTCACTTTGAAGGAAGTTGATGCAATTTTCATTGACAACATTGACAGGAAAGTCGCACCAAGATCACATTTACTTAATAGCAAGACCGGGGTGTGAGAGCGAGACCAAGAACAAACCCACAATGTTTCAGTCTTCACAATGTTTATGTTAGGATCATTTGGCATAATCACGCAGGTGAATGCTTTGTATTAATGTTCGGTAACACTTTTATTTTAACGGTCGGTAATAAACCATTTATTAATCATTGCTCCCACATTTATTAACCATTTACTAATCGTAAGTAAAGTATTTTTTGCAGTCCCTACTCTAAAGTGAGCGCTATTTAACCCTTACCTAACCAACACTAACCCTTACCTGACCAAACCTAAACCTAACCCTAACCCTAAATGTTGTGCAATCGTTTTATAAATGCCTTTTAAATGTGATCTGCACTAGTGGGTTCAACGCCGCACAACATTTATTAATTTCTGCCTTGCATGACCCTAAATTAATATAGAAAAACTGCGAAATAATGTGTAACCTAATGTTCTCTATATATCATGGCATATGCGACCATAACATACTGTATGCGGCCCAAATCATGTATCATCTATGGATCTAGCAGCAGTGTCTTGTTTGTTTCTTATTTGAGCCAGAGGCTAATCATATAATGTATATATAGGATGGAGAGTAACTGATTGCACGTAATCTGATTACACATTTTTTAAAACTGTAATCGGTTACGTTACCAGCAAAAATATTGTCGATTCAGACACTTTTGAAAAACAATACGATTACTTTTTGGATTACTTTTACGTTCAGAAAGGATGTTTGCGAAAAGATACCATGACACCTTTCTATTTTCTCAATGACATTCAATTCAGCATTGAAAAAATGTGCAAGTTTACAGTAAATTTGTTCCACCTGGGCAAGTCTCCAAGCCAGAGACCACTATGATGACACACCAATGCGTTTGATGGATCTGTTTTGTCTTCTTCTAATGCATTTTAAGAGGAAAGTAATCCAAGATTTCGTTTGGGTAATCAAAAAGCTATGTTACTGATTGCAATTTTGGACAGGTAACTAGTAACTGTAAGGGATTACATTTAGAAAGTAACCTACCCAACCCTGTATATATGTCATGTGACATTGGCAATGCTTTTAGTTATATGCAAGAAACAAAATACACTTTTTTCTCTCTGCTGTGAGAGAGAGAGAGAGAGAGAGTGAGAGGGAGAGAGAGAGAGCATACAGAGTACAGAAAAGAGATGGAGACTACATCTCTTCATGTTTCATATCAAAGGCAGTTGCCAATACTAATTGTGTACTCTCTCTCTCATTAAGCCACTGATGACGACAAATATGCTAATTGCCCTATGTCTCTGTAATGTCATCCTCAGACCTTTATTGATAGAAATCCCCAGTAGATTAATCCAGCACTTACTAAACATGTAGGGAACACGTTCCCTTGGGCTGGAAGTCATGTGGTGCGCAGGCAGCGACATCATAAAGGCCAGCCAAATGAGATCCAATGCTTTGTTTTACCCAAGGTCCACCTGGAGTCTGATTGGATTATGACAGCAGCATGCAGTACCAGACAACCAGCCCTCATAAAAAATGGTCAATTACTCCTCTCCCTTCAAATGTGCTGTTGCATGGCTCATCATGTCAACTCTTAATACGGACTTTACCTGGAATATAGAACATGTATCCATAATGTGTATATTTGCATCTGGTGTAAAAAAAAAAGACAATAAGTATTGTAGGTGCAATGAAATGTGTTGTTTTACAGGGTCAGCCATAGTAGTACAGCACCCCTGGAGGAAAGTAGGATTAAGTGCCTTGCTCAAAGGCACATCGACCAAATTGTCACCTTGTGTACTCAAACCAGAAACCTTTCAGTTACTGGCCCAATGCTCTAACTGCTAGGCTACCCAATAATGCTTGAATAGCAGTCATGTCCTCAACATAGCATACAGTAGGTTTGGAAACTAGGCATTATAAAAGGCCATTCAGTTAATGTTTCATATCTCTAGTGTTTCCATTCTAACAGAGTGGTATGTATGTTAACTGACAAAGAAATGCTGAAAGGCATTAGATGACATGGTTCATAGAAACCATGCTGTGGAATGTGATGTTGCCATTGTTAGACCATGAAGTGTGGTTTCTCTCGGTGACATGTATAGCCACTCTCTCATCAGCAACAAGTGCACTCTACCCACCCTCGCCCAGTGTTTGAAGACTCACAGCCTGGTATCAGGAAACTTTGAAACAGAGACGTCCGTCCTTCACAGAGCTTGCATATCAAGGGAAATGTCAAACACCAATTACAGGGAGGGTGCTAATTTTGTACGTGTCATGTGGCTGCGACCAAATGTCCTTGTCTTGACTCAAGGGCAGTAGATCCTGAGTGCAGATGACACTAAAAGCTCCTACTGGTTGACACATTTAGCCCATGTCATCTTCCCGTGCTGAGTGTTACTTCAGACAGTCAATGTGCAGATCCTGTTGCCTAGTCACTTTATCACTACTTATATGTACCTCATACCCTTTCACATCGACTCGGTACTGGTACCCCGTGTATACAGCCAAGTTATCATTTCTCATTGTGTATTTATTCTTTGTGTTGTTATTTTTTTCTTTTTTCTCTCTTTTTTTCTCTCTGCAGGGAGGGCCCGTAAGTAAGCATTTCACTGCAGTCAGCTGATCAAGGGCTTCATACTGGTTTTCTGTAAGAGGCTGGAAACAAGGACAGGGACAGGGACAGTGGCCAGGCCAGCTAACAGATGTGAATGTTAACACCTCCCATGACTTTTGCCTGGTGGCAATTCATCACATTTCATCACACATGGATTCAGTCATGATTAGCTGGAGTGTGTGTAACTAGTGGGGACTAGTGTGAGGTTGTCTTGTTGTAATGAGTCTCATGTGGCACTGACCACCAGATATTTCCATAATCAATTTATCAATCAATTTTATTTTATATAGCCCTTCGTACATCAGCTAATATCTCGAAGTGCTGTACAGAAACCCAGCCTAAAAGACTAATTTCTTTGTACATCAGACAGATGTCATAAAACGAGTTGTGATGACTGTGAAATTTTGCAAATGTGGGAGAATCTTCAGCCGGACATCAGCTGATCCTGGGCTTGAAATAGAGCCAATGTCGTAGCTATGTCTCCTCGGATATATTACCTCTCACTGTCTGTAACAGCCATGCAACATGGCGGTTTCCTGATTGAACTGCTGTTTGATTTCCTGGAAAGTAGTCACTTTTAAATAACACCACAGCTGACAAGAGGGAGAGTGATCTGGGGACAAGTCGGTCAATACAAGGATATCTGGAGGAGGTTGGAAGTTGTGTCAGGGATTAAATTCCCTATACAGAAATCAATACCGTATAATATGCAAAGAGCAAGATCCATCCGCAGTCTTATCTTACATCTACAATAATGAGTATGGTGCATATGTGCATGTTCAATATGTCTATTTCATGGTACATTGCATTCCCATATTTCTGTTTATGATTGGCTAGCAAATGTAATACTGAATGTGGTAAGAATACAAACATCCAAATGTGGTGTAGCAACAAATTCATAACTTCCTTTTGAATTTCATCATCATCTCCCGTTGAATATTTCAGTGCATACTACATTGCGCAGCAGTACTGAGCTGACTGAGCAGACATTATAGACCTCCATTATGGTCACCCGTGAATCCCTAACACAGAGTAACATTTGAGAAACTGAACAGGACCAATAGCACCAAAGTTGTGGCTGAGCAACGCTGTAAAAGTCTGAGAGTACTGTTTTTTCCATCACGAGCCTGTCTGTCATAAGAGACAGGATCAGTTGGGACCACTTTCAAGCGTTGTAAAGCCATTAATGCACTCCTCCTGGGACACACTGTCTTCAACCCTGTAGACATTAGATCCAAAGAGAAAAAGCATAGCCTGAGTGTATACTCTTGAGCTCAGAGGTTATCAATGGCCAGGACCTTCTCAGAGTTTCAGCTCAGTGAGCATCTGTGGTTTTGCCTGAGGCAGCTGAATCACGACACTTGTGTGGTGTCTCTCATCTAAAACAGTGGCTGCATGAGAAATGTGGGGATCAGTTAAGGTCATTGATTGAGCGTCGTTTTAATATTCTTTAAGTTTGGTTATACAGGTTATATTGTACAGCTACAAATCTGAATTCTGTGTTTTTCAGCAAGTACGAAGGTTCAAAGGTTGTGCATTCACTTTGTTGTTGTAAGAGTTGGGGGTCTGCCTTTGACCTCCAACATGAGTATAGAAAACTGTTCACAAGGTCAGACGGACAATAGTTCATGTATTGTGGTGAAATGGAAGAGGAAAGACTGTGTAATTATTGTGACCTCAAAGAAATAGAGAATGAAACTCATTTTATTCTCTATTGCCCTTTCCACCGCGACGCTTGCTTTTATTCCAGAAAGCACACCAGATACAGTTGAAGTCATACGTTTACATACACTTAGGTTGGAGTCATAACAACTCATTTTTCAACCACTCCACAAATTTCTTGTTAACAAACTATAGTTTTGGCAAGTCGGTTAGGACATCTACTGTGTGCATGACACAAGTAATTTTTAAAACAATTGTTTACAGACAGATTATTTCACTTATAATTCCCTGTATCACAATTCCAGTTGGTCAGAAGTTGGCATTCCAAATGGACAATGACCCCAAGCATACTTCCAAAGTTGTGGCAATATGGCTTAAGGACAACAAAGTCAAGGTAATGGAGCGGCCATCACAAAGCCCTGACCTCAATCCTATAGAACATTTGTGGGCAGAACTGAAAAAGCATGACTGAAAAAGCGTGTGCGAGCAAGAAGGCCTACAAACCGGACTCAGTTACACCAGCTGTCAAGAGGAATGGGCCAAAATTCACCCAACTTATTGTGGGAAGCTTGTGGAAGGCTACCCCAAAAAATTTGACCCAAGTTAAACAATTTAAAGGCAATGCTACCAAATACTAATTGAGTGAATGTAAACTTCTGACCCACTGGGAATGTGATGAAAGAAATCATTCTCTCTACTATTATTCTGACATTTCACATTCTTAAAATAAAGTGGTGATCCTGACGGACCTAGGACAGTGAATTTTTACTAGGATTAAAAGCCAGGAATTGTAAAAAACTGAGTTTAAATGTATTTGGCTAAGGTGTATGTAAACTTCCGACTTCAACTGTATACCCTGGCATTATGTGGCTGAGTGATGAGAAATTGAAATGGTTGTGTGTCCATTGTGTATTTCCATTTGCGGAATATTTAGATAAAACCTGGAATAAAAGAAAAAGGGCTACCTATAATTAAATTGTAAAAATATTTAGCATCTGTGTAATGACTACTCAGGGAGGAAAAGGTGTAGATCTGCGTGGCAGGTGTTTATTTCGCCTTCACAGAAATCGTGGTCACAGGCAGGCAATGGTCATACACAGGTAGGCAAACAGGCAGGTGAATCAAAAGTAGGACTGAAGGCTATAACTGCTTCTCACAAACGAGCTAGGACAAGGCTTAGTAGAGTCAAAACGAACAATACCACACAAAGGCACAAACCAAATGAACTGAACTAAATATGGAGCTGATGAGACCAGGTGAGTAACTAACACAGGTGAAATCAATGAACAAAAATGAAAGACAGGGCTACGTTCAAGAACACAACGAAACAGAACACAAGGTTGATGAGGAAAATAAATACAGAACCTTACACTATGTGGTTAATTGTGTGTGTACATAGATTGTGTATAGGCTTGTCTACCATATGCATCTTCTCTTTGTGTCAGACTGGGTTCAAGTGACTTCGGTTGTCACGCCCTGACCTGTTTCACCTGTCCTTGTGCTTGTCTCCACCCACCTCCAGGTGTCGCCCATCTTCCCCACTTATCCCCTGGGTATTTATACCTGTGTTTTCTGTCTGTCTGTGCCAGTTTATCTTGTTTGTTCAAGTCAACCAGCGTGTTGTCTCGGGGCCTGCTTTTCAACAGTCTCTCTTTTTCTTGTCTTCCTGGTTTTGATCTTTCCCCTACTCTGGATTACCGACCTCTGCCTGACCTGACCCTGGGCCTGCCTGCCGTCCTGTACCTTGGCCCCACTACTCTGAATTATCGACCCTTGCCTGCCTTGACCTGTCGTTTGCCTGCCCTTGTTGTAGCAATAAACATTGTGACTTCAACACTGGATGCACTTAGGTCTAACCTGATATGTTTCTTTTTTTCTGTATTTCTTTGTCTGTATATGGTATGTACAGTGGCTTGCAAAAGTATTCACCCACCTTGGTATTTTTCCTATTTTGTTGCCAGGACAACAGGAGAGGATATTTTTAAAGTACTGGACAGCTTTGTGACATAAAATGGACTTTGGTGGTCAAGATGTGTTGGTATCTGTACTGATGGCGCTACAGCCATGACAGGGATACATAGTGGAGTGGTAACGTGCATGCAAGCAGTTGCTCCTGATGCCACTTGGGTAGACTGTAGTATCCACTGAGAGGCTCTTGCTGCCAAGGGAATGCCTGACAGCTTGAAAGACGTTTTGGACACTACAGTGAAAATGTTTAACTTTGTTAAAGCAAGGACCCTAAACTCTCGTGTATTTTCTGCACTATGCAATGATATGGGCAGTGACCACGATATACGCTTTCACAACATACAGAAGTGAGCTGGTTATCAAATGGTAAAGTATTGACATGTATTTTTGAATTTAGAGACAAGCTTAAAGTTTTCTTTGCTGACCATCATTTTCACTTGTCTGATCGCTTGCATGACGAGTTTCTCACACGACTGGCCTATCTGGGTGATGTTTTTTCTCACCTGAATGATCTGAATCTAGGATTACAGGGACT
The DNA here is from genome assembly GCF_045679555.1 of Salvelinus alpinus. Lineage (NCBI taxonomy): Eukaryota > Metazoa > Chordata > Actinopteri > Salmoniformes > Salmonidae > Salvelinus > Salvelinus alpinus. The sequence goes on from NC_092090.1 coordinate 43,059,687, forward strand.
CTCTGCAACTATATTCAATGTGCGGGACAAAATTATGAGTAAGAAGTTGGAGCTCTTCTCTGTCTGCATTAATAAGGACAACACACAGGTATCCATCATTGTATGATTTTTTTAGTGTGCAAATGAACTCTAGCTTAAGGACAATGTCAAATGTGATATAGCGAAGCACCTGAGTGAGTTGGATGCTCAATTACGCAGGAACTTTCCCGAAACGGATGACACAAACAACTGGATTTGTTATCCCTTTCATGCCCGGCCTCCAGTCCACTTACCGATATCTGAACAAGAGAGCCTCATCAAAATTGCAACAAGCGGTTCTGTGAAACTTGAATTTAATCAGAAGCCACTGCCAGATTTCTGGATTGGGCTGCGCTCAGAGTACTCTGCCTTGGCATATCGCGCTGTTAAGACACTGATGACCTTTGCAACCACGTACCTATGTGAGAGTGGATTCTCGGCCCTCACTAGCATGAAAACTAAATACAGGCGCAGACTGTGCGTGGAAAATGATCTAAGACTGAGACTCTCTCCAATACAACCCAACATCGCAGAGTTACAGTATGTGTATCCTTTCAAGCACACCCTTCTCATTAACCTGTGTTAAGTTATTCACAATTTTTGATGAACAAATAGGGTTTTATATGTAAGATGGTTAAATAAAGAGCAAAATTATTGATTATTATTATATTATTATTTGTGGCCTGGTCCTATAAGAGCTCTTTGTCACTTCCCATGAGCCGGATAATGACAAAAACTCACACTCATTCTTATGTTTAATAAATATATCACATAGTGTGCGTGTGGCAGGCTTACAATGATGGCAAAAACATTTGAGAATGCGCTGACCCTGGTGCTAGAGGGGGTACGCAGCTGGAGGTTGAATGTTTGAAGTGGTACGGGACTATAACAAGTTTTTGAACTACTACCGTAAGGGATGGGTTGCCAATTGGTGATTTGACACGAAAATAAAATATAATTCATTCATTGTATGACTCCACCAGAGGAGGCTGGTGGGAGGAGCTATAGGAGGATGGGCTCCGTGTAATGTACATATTACCTCAATCAATCACCCCAACCACCTCATAACCCAATACTCTGACTCGGCACCTGTACTCCTTGTAAATAGCCTGTATATAGCCTCGTTGTTATTTTATTGTGTTATTTTTTGAGTTACTATTTTATTTTTATCTATTTGTTAATTTTTGTACTTTTTAACTGAATTGTTGGGAAAGGGCTGGTAAGTAAGCATTTCACAGTGAAGTCTACACTTGTATTCGGCGCATGTGACAAGTAAAATGAGATTTTATTTCATGGATGGGATGGAATTAATGAAGCGGAGTCAAACGTGGTTTCCATATGTTTGATGTGTTTGATACCATTTCATTTATTCCATTCCAGCCATTACAATGAGCCTGTCCTCCGATAGCTCCTCTCACCAGCCTACTTTGTACTCCACTCAAGTGGTGTCATGTATTGAAAAGAAGCAAACAAACAAATCGCACTATTATCTGTATCATCAATTCATGTTAGTCATTTATCTACCAACTGTTTCCTTGCTCTTGCCATGCTATTATTGTGATTATACTCACACAACAATCACAGTTGTGGGTCTATTCCTTACCAACTGTATTTTTTATTTTTTATTTCACCTTTATTTAACCAGGTAGGCTAGTTGAGAACAAGTTCTCATTTATAACTGTGACCTGATCAAGAATAAAGCAAAGCAGTTTGACACACAACAACACAGAGTTACACATGGAATAAACAAACATACAGTCAATAATACAGTAGAAAAAAATCTATAAATAGGCAATAAATAGGCCACGGTGGCGAAGTAATTACAATATAGCAATTAAACACTGGAGTGATTGATGTGCAGAAGATGAATGTGCAAGTAGAGATACTGGGGTGCAAAGGAACAAGATAAATAAATAACAGTATGGGGATGAAGTAGTTGGATGGGCTATATTACAGATGGTCTATGTACAGGTGCAGTGATCTGTGAGCTGCTCTGACAGCTGGTGCTTAAAGCTAGTGAGGGAGATATGAGTCTCCAGCTTCAGTGATTTTTGCAGTTCGTTCCAGTCATTGGCAGCAGAGAACTGGAAGGAAAGGCAACCAAAGGAGGAATTGGCTTTGGGGGTGACCAGTGAGATATACCTGTTGGAGCGCGTGCTACGGGTGGGTGCTGCTATGGTGACCAGTGAGCTTAAATAAGGCAGGGCTTTACCTAGCAGAGACTTGTAGATGACCTGGAGCCAGTGGGTTTGACGACGAGTATGAAGCAAGGGCCTGCCAACGAGAGCGTACAAGTCACAATGGTGGGTAGTATATGGGGCTTTGGTGACAAAACAGATGGCACTGTGATAGACTGCATCCAATTTGTTGAGTAGAGTGTTGGAGGCTATTTTGTAAATGACATCGCCAAAGTCGAGGATCGGTAGGATGGTCAGTTTTACGAGGGTATGTTTGGCAGCATGAGTGAAGGATGCTTTGTTGCGAAATAGGAAGCCGATTCTAGATAGCAACAGTCTAGTTCTATACATCAGAAAAGGGACAGCGTGTATAGTATCTCATGATGTTAGAGGAACAAGTAATGACTAGCACGGCAAAGATGGAGTGATCTCACCGCGAGAGGAATGAATAGTCCTTTCACAGAAGCAACATGCTCTTCCTCCGTATGCATTAGACATAACCGGGACAGCCATTTCCTTTCCCCTTGTGGATTTCTCCAAGCCATAGAGCTTACAGTGCTCTCAAAACAGCCGAGGGCACCTTCAAGGGCACTTATCCAGACTCTCCAGAGACAGGAAAAGCCCAGGGATGTAGAATTTAGTGTGTGGGAAGAGGGGGACCACAGGGGATGCAAATTGTGGGTTGGATCCCCAGGGGAATGAGAAGGGAGTGATCAGAAAATGGCTGCTATGGGGAGGGAACTTTATTGCTTCTGTGATATGTGGATTATAAGGTTTAATAGCATACTGTGTGCCTGTACGACTGTCTGTGAAAAGGGAATTTGCAGTGGGTCCATAGAGTGGGAGTGGGAGCCACAGGGCCGTTTAGAAAAAATGCAACCAACTTTTCTAAAAGGCAACTTCAAATGCATTTCTTCCAGTTCACAGTGAACATGTATCAACACCCAGGGACAATCTATTTGGATTTTAAATTGTGATCAAGTGTGTGTTACCGTCGTTCCACACTACGTTCTGAATATCAAGAAGCCCACATAATATATTGATGAACTCAACACTTGAAAAGTGCTATGATCTATAACAGTGGTGTAAATTACTTAAGTAAAAATACTTGAAAGTACTACTTAAGTCGTTTTTTGGGGTATCTGTACTTTACTTTACTATTTATATTTTTGACAACTTTTACGTTTACTTCACTACATTCCTAAAGAAAAGAATGTACTTTCTACTCCATACATTTTCCCTGACAACCAAAAGTACTCGTTACATTTTGAATGCTTAGCAGGACAGGAAAATGGTCAAATTCAAGCACTTATCAAGAGAACACATGGTCATCCCTACTGCCTCTGGCCTGACGGACTCACTAAACGTTCTGCCCATATCAGATATGTCTATGTCCTGGGAAATGTTCTTGTTACTTACAACCTCATGCTAATCACATTAGCGCACGTTAGCTTAACCGTCTGGCGGTTAAGTATATTTTAGCAATTACAATTACTTTTGATACTTAAGTATATTTAAAACCAAGTACTTTTAGACATTTACTCAAGTAGTATTTTACTAGCTGAGTATGACAATTGGGTACTTTTTCCACCACTGGTCTAATAGTTTTCTACTAGGAACCAAATAATTGACAAGCAACCTTCACTCATTATATCATTGTTCTTCTACAGTAATTTGGTTTTGTTCAATGATGGTGAAAGTCAAATTGACCACAGCTGATGTATTATATCTGCCAATTGATCTCCCCAACCAAAACCTCAGGGGAAATAGACGTGTATTGATAAGGTATAGGGCAGGTTATTGGTCTGCTTGGGGTCACACCCATAGTCCCTGCTACAATAAGATAAAACAAAATATCAGCCTTTATTGCTGTGAGGTCTTGGGACTCCCACACACCTGGAGGTCAGCTCAGTCTTCTGCAATGTAAATATCTTCTGATAGAAACCTTCTTTAGAAATATTAATATGCCTAACCTTTACAAAGGCATAATCTTTGGAGAAATAGAGTTCATGTTGGGTAGTGGACATTGTTTTGCTCTTAGAAGTTTTCTTCATATCTAAGGGCTGGGTGTACAATACTAGTTTTAAGCTCAACTGGTTCATACGCTATATGACCAACAGTATGTGGACACCTGCTTGTTGAACATCTCATTCAAAAACCTTGGGTATTAATATGGAGTTGGTCCTCCCTTTGCTGCTATAACAGCCTGTCCACTAATGTTGGAAAATTGCTACGGGGACTTGCTTCCATTCACCAACAAAAGCATTAGTGAGGTCGGGCACTGATGTGGGGCGATTAGGCTCGGCTCACAGTTGGCATGTCAATTCATCCCAAAGGTATTCCATGGGGTTGAAGACAGGGCTCTGTGCAGGCCAGTCAAGTTCTTCCCCTCCGATCTCGACAAACCATTTCTGTATGGACCTCGCTTTGTGCACAGGGACAGAAACATGCTGAAACAGGAAAGGGCCTTCCCCAAACTGTTGCCACAAAGTTGGAAGCATAGAATTGTCTAGAATGTCATTGTATGCTCGAGTGTTAAGATTTCCCTTCACTGGAACTAAGGGGTTTAGCCCGAACCATGGAAAACAGTCCGAGACCATTCTTCACCAAGCTTTACAGTTGGCACTATGCATTAGGGCAGGAAGGGTTCTCCTGGAATCCACAAAATCCATATTCGTGCTTCGACCTGTCAGATGGTGAAGCGTGATTCATCACTCCAGGGAACGCATTTCCACTGCTCCAGTGTCCAATGGCAGCGAGCTTCACCCCACTCCAGCCGACGTTTGGTATTGCGCATGACGATCTTAGGCTTGTGTGCAGCTGCTCGGCCATGGAAACTCATTTCATGAAGCTCCCGATAAACAGGTATTGTGCTGATGTTGCTTCCAGAGGAAGTTTGGAACTCGGTAGTGAGTGTTGCAACCGCTTCATCACTCAGCTGTCCCATTCTGTGAACTTGTGTGGCCTACCACTTGGAAGCTGAGCAGTTGTTTCTCCTAGACATTACACTTCACAATAACAGCACTTACAGTTGGCCGGGGCAGCTCTAGCAGGGCAGAAATTTGACGAACTGACTTGTTGGAAAGGTGGCATCCTATGACGGTGCCATGTTGAAAGTCACTGAGCTCTTCAGTAAGGCCATTCTACTGCTAATGTTTGTCTATGGAGATTGCATGTTTGTGTACTCAAATTTCTACACCTGTCAGCTACAGGTGTGGCTGAAATAGCTGAATCCACTAATTTGAAGGGGTGTCCAAATAATTTTGGAAATACAGTATAGTGTATGTCAAATCCTAATTCGTTCTCTAGTCCAAAAAAAAAAAATCAATTGATGGAGTGATTGAATTGTTCTGTACACATTGTAAAATGTATGAAATTAGGATAGGATATTGTCCTTTTTTTATTGACTGGATATGCGTGGATCAAAGCTCATTAGCTGTCAGATTCAGTCCATCTTCTCCCCAGGGAGCCTCAGCAGCCATGCTTTAGCATCAGAATAGAAGTTATCAGTTAAACTCCCTATGAACCGACATCCACAAAAGATTAATTAGGGTTAATTTGCCTTTTACCGCAACAAACCCATAGAATGTACCAGTGTCTCAGTGACAGATTACTGGAACAGGGAGGATTCATTGATCTTTTCAATAATTGACCATTAAGGGAAAGATGACATTAATCATCATTGCCATTTTACTTCCCTCTCTGATGTTGCTTTACATAATAAATGACAATTCAAAAGACCTGCAATTCTATTACCATCCCTCTTTAGGTAAAATGAAATTCCACAAGAAATGATGGACACCCGGCTGTCCTAGACCTAGATTTAATCTGTAACTCTTGAGAAATACTTGCAATTTAAATACATTATTGCTATATTTTTTTGTGTTTCCTGACTGTTTCTTCCTTTTAGTATGGCACATAAACCTCAATATCAACCGGATTTGTCTCAGAATGCATTGACATTGCTATGACCTTTCCAGTCATGTTTTATCCATCGCTGATAGTGGACAGAGAGATTTACCCCCTTCTCTACAACTGTAGAATGTCACAGACATATTTGGACAGGATGACCACCACAGACCATATTGACACAACTTTGATTAAATGGCACAGGCATTCCTTGGTGTAGAGTGGATGTAAGATGTAATGTATTGGGTTAAAAAATATATATTATCAGTTAAGAAATACAAGCATAATAAATGTAACCTGTAACTCACTTGTGAAATGTATAGAATATCTCCCCTGTATTTCATTTAAAAAACAAGTCAAGGGTAAGCCTTCCTTTATTACTCACCTGAATGCTTGTCTCCCTGCTCATACCCTCTTGAAATAATTGGAGATCATAGAGGAATTTGAACATTCCAAATGAGATAATGTTGCGGGCCATACATTCATCTCTATCGATAGTCATTTGTACATAAGTCACTCAAATCTCTTGTGTACCTCTCTCATGGTCATATTATACCTTTTCTTCTTTGTCATGTTTAAAGCTACATTGTCAACTAATCGACGTGATGAAGGGATTAACATCTATTTCCACGTTCTGATGTTAGATAGGAAGTCTGGTAAAGATTCATTGCTATATTTACACGTTAGGTGACCTTGCGTCAATGTTATATTAGTCTTTCATCATAACCTCATGGGCTGTTCATCAAAGGGAATTGTGGTCTTTAAATGGATCATGGAGGAGGAAAGCACTCAACATCCACGAAGTGCATTGGACATGCAAGGACAAGACACTCAACCAATCACACACAAACAAACCCACATTCATCGAATCATAACTGATTTATAACAAACATGCTATGCTGAGAACCAGATTTCTGAGCTTTGGTCTGAATCAAAGAAGCTTAACACATTTCTTTATATTCAGTATATACCATAGTTGGCAGTTTCTTTACCTGCACAGAGGAGGGGAAAATCAGGGGAGAAAGTGTGTAAGTCTAGGGCATAATCCTCAGCATTCAATTGAATAACGGTGCTCTATTTATAACTGTCTGGAAGGCTGAGTTACACTTAATCAGGGCCAGGTTGAGAGGGGTGAGTGTGATCCCAGTAATTGGCAGACAGCCATCTATCTCTACAGTACAATGCAATGCCCTCTTAGAGGCAGATTCAGTGGAAATAAAAATAGAGTTAGTTATTGTCCATTGTACATTTTTTCACCACCTGATGAAATATGGCAGCCTTCTACAGCCTTACAACAACAAACAGACTTCGATAATATGTGGTTTGAAGCAATGAAGCTGAGACCAGAGCTTTGTCCAATCAACATCTGTTCAACAGAACTGTTTCATAAGTCTAGCTTGCAGGGTTGTCATGCACCCGAAATCTGAGGGGGCACAACGTACGTGAGGATGGCTTGGGGGTGGTCCGGAAGGGGCCTAAGTTGGAAAATGTTGCATTTTTCAGACACCTGAAAGTGCTTTTTTCCTGCATTCTCAAGCCGTAATCATTATGCTTAATTCTATGTAAAAAAATATATATTTTTCTGCATATCTAATCATAACTCTTGAGCTGTCTGTATCTTCCTGACTGGTAATTTTTTTAAAGAAACTAAATATGCTTCTAGGTAAAAGATTGAAAGGAATATTCAGTGAATTTAGTTATTGCTTGCTTTTCTAATGGCTTCTAGGTAGCTGGTTATGAGGTTGGGAGATTGGGAACCTATCTGGGCTAGCTAAAGCCAGCTTCATAAAATGTATAAGTGGGTAGTAGTATTACAGAGAAAAAACAAAAACAAACAATTTTTAGATATTTGAACAGGATAAATCTGAGGAAGCACGTTCCCCTGTTCCTCCTATGGGCATAGCACTCTTGCGAACGTGTGACCTCCACATATGTAAGTAAGGACAGAAAGTTTGTGTACAAACAGTATGTCACCCATCAGAGGGCTGCACTGGTGATATTGGGAGAGCAGTATAGGCAAATTATTTTAATATACAACCCCAACATTTTAGGGTGAAATGTAAAATCATTGAATGGCCACTCAATTTACTAATTTACTAACTCTGCATTGCCTACTATTTTCACTTAGATACTGTACGTACGGATACATCTTGCTCCATGTTGTCAATTAAGTGCCGTCCCATTGTGGTTATTTTGCACACTGCAAGGGCGGACACAAGGTGTGTCTGAAATATGTCAAATAAATCATTGGGTATGTATATAAAACGTATTAAACAGACGAACACATCAAAGTATATTCCTATCCCATTGGAGATGCATATGCACCACAGCTGTTTTATTGGATGCCCTCAAAGTTATACTTTTACTGTACCGTATGTGTGTGTCCCTATTAAATATTTTATAGAGTATTTTAACTTAGTTAATGTGAACTAAGTGCATCAAGCTTGGGTCTGCCAAGTCCTAGATATATAATTGTTATCTAAGTACATGAGTGGAGTATTGTCATATACTGTATAATCTTACTGATGTAGTCTAAGACAAGTGTTTGCAGTGTAAATTATCCATATTTTCATCGTTATTATTAGGATTCACAGAAATCGAGATGAAGTACAAAACATAAGAACATTTAGAGTACCCAAATCCACTCAACCAAAACACATTTTTGCCCAGCTGAAATGTAGAATATGATGCACGTTTGGACCCATTCAACTGCCATCAGATTAATGCTCTTTGGCTGAGAAAATGAGAGACATGTACTACAACTCACAGGATAAATCACTAGAAAGCGTTGGCTACATTGCGTCATCAGTAAGTCCGTAGCTATTGCATAATGTATTCAACAGTCAAGTAATCTAGTTCCCCTCTAGTACTTCACTGTCAAACCCTAAGTCTTCACAGCCATTCAACTGGAAAACTCCATTCTAATGAATTGAAAAAAAAGCTATTAGGGCTTGTTTGGGGCCGTTCTCTGCACAATTTTATTTGATGTGTACCACTATAGTTGTTTTATGCAAGACCCACATCCCCTTGTGTATTTTATGAGTTTTGACAGACATAAAGTATGCACAATTTTAGTTTTATTGCAAATTCAATGAAATTAAAGCCAACACCATCAATGAGAAAGCTGAGTAGTTTATATTCTGTTAACTTGTTAAACATACTGGAGCTTGTTCTCATATACACATACCTGTATATCTGACGTTAAATAGTTTTCCCAGTTTCCACCACCCAAAACATTATATCAAAGTAATATTTCAATATACCTGACGTTGGACATCAATGCATTTTGTTTTTGCTGGAAGAATACTTCATAACTGAAGCATCATATGAAAAATGAACCTGATCTTTTTATCAGTTCGAGAGTTTGTGAGGATCTATATTGAGTTTCCTACCTGACGGTGACAAACTCTGGGGTTTCCCACAGGTTTCTCATTACAGATGTGTAAGAGGCTGTAGCTCAGGAGAGAGTGCTGTCTCCCAAGCCTCTCTCCCATCCTCTTTGTTATGGTCAGACGCTGTGTGACCTGAATGGCCATAATAGAGGGCAAACAGCTGTGCCTAGGGAATCATTGGTCTGGCTTCCCTGTCAAACCTGATTTTTGCCAAGGCTCCACCTGTAGTCCAGAATAATCTCAAAGATTAAAATGGCCAGTTAGTCCGACGATGGATTTATAATGATTTTGAGACACACATACAGGAATGTATCTCAGCCCCACATAGAAGGACGTAGATTTTTTTTTAAATGAGGATGAGTTCCTGGAAATCAGCTCCCCTAATTCTTAAACTACACCCATCTGTTATTATCAGTTCCCGGAGCCCCTCGCCCTTCCTCTGAGTCACTCATCACTGGATTGGTGAAGGAAAATGACCTTGTCAAGCCCCCTGGGAAGGTTTTCATACTGTTTTTCCAGTCTACTAGGAACTCAAGGGGGTTTCATCCATTCAATCCACGTTCCAATGTTGTTTTTATTAAGTCACCCACCATATCAGAATTCGAAAAACATTTCCCTCTGGACCCAAGGGTGATCAGAGAAATGAGGCACAAGATGTGAAGATAAAGTATTAAAAGGGAAGTTCACCCCAAAAATCAAACACTCATATTTTGCTCATTTTCTGTGCTCTTTAAAAAACTGCTTAAGGATCCTCACCTTTTTTTTCTTCAATTTTTGCTTAAAATGACATGCCCAAATCTAACTGCCTGGAGCTCAGGCCCTAAGGCAAGAATATGCATACTCCCAACTGAAGATGGATCAACAACATTGAAGTTACTCCACAATACTAGCCTAATTGACAGAGTGAAAAGCCTGTACAGAATAAACATATTCCAAAATATGCATCCTGTTTGCAACAGGGCACTATAGTAATACTGGCAACGCAATTAACTTTTTGTCCTGAATACAAAGTGTTATGTTTGGGGATAATCCAATACAACACATTACTGAGCACCACTTTCCATATTTTCAAGCATAGGGGTGGCTGCTTCATGTTATGGGTATGCTTGTAATCGTTAAGAACTGGAGAGATTTTCAGGATAACAAATTAACAGAATGGAGCTAAGCACAGGCAAAATACTATAGGAGAACCTGGTTCAGTCTGCTTTTCACCAGACTCTGGGAGATGAATTCACCTTTCAGCAGGACAATAACCTAAAACAAAAGGCCACATCTACAAATATGATATGTTCTTGAGTGTCCGAGTTACAGTTTTGTCTTAAATCTACTTCAAAATCTTTGGCAAGACCTGAAAATACTTGTCTAGAAATGATCAACAACCAATTTGACAGAGCTTTAAGATGTTTGAAAAGAATAATGGGAATATGTTGCACAATCCAGGTGTGGAAAGCTCTTAGAGACTTACCAGAAAGACTCATAGCTGTAATCACTGCCAAAGATGCTTCTATAAAGCATTGACTCAGGGGTGTGAATACTTATGTAAATTAGTTATTTCTGTATTTAATTTCCAATAGATTTGCTAACATTTCTAAAAACATGTTTTCACTTTGTCATTATGGGGTATTGTGTTTGGATTTAGATTATGGTGTATTGTGTTTAAAAAAATCGATTAAATACATTTTAAATTCAGGCTTAACACAACAACATGTGGAATAAGACAAGGGGTATGAATACTTCCTGAAGACACTGTATAGCGGTGGTTGAGAGGAGGGGGGCGTCCATCTGTAGAGACAATGTGTTCCTGAACAGTTCATCCACGCCCAAACAGCTGCCTGACAAGTGATCACCCAACCAACCTCAAATTAGCATTCTAATCAGCTCATATGGTCGTGTTAGTATTCACTGAAGAATGAAAGATGAGAAAAAAGAACTGGCCTTTGCTGACCTGGGAATGTTGCCCTTCAAAGGTACTGCAAAGGTCTGCTGATCTTGAAGGTGATATGTGTGTTGAAATAATTGAGTTGAAAGACAGACAATGCCTGAATCCCAACCTTTTCAAATTGTAGTCAGGTACATTTCTATGAAACATTAATGCCAATGTTAATGAGCCAACCGAATTGTACACCTCAGCAGAAACAGATGCCATCCACTGCACTATAAATGTTAATGTCCATGACTTACTATTGTGATAGAAGCAATGACACAATGAAATAGTACATGTATTATTCAAATTGTCAAAGGTTAATCCAGAACACTTGGTCAAAGGTGGAATGTCATCAGATAATGTACAGGCAGCAGTGAACTGATATCTTCTCCCTGTTCCAATATAGGCAGTATGTTTCTGCATCTACTGTTTATTGGTAGGTTACACTTGTATCCTAGAAGCTGGTTTTCAGGGAAACAAAGAGGTCCATATAATTGGTAGGTGATTAGAAGTGAACAAGAAGATCACCTGAAAGGCAAGGAAGAAGCCACTGCTCCAAAACCACCATAAAAAAAGCCAGACTACGCTTTGCAACTGCACATGGGGACAAAGATTGTACTTTTTGGAGGAATGTCCTCTGGTCTGATGAAACAAAATAGAACTGTTTGGCCATAATGTCCATCGTTATGTTTGGAGGAAAAAGGGGTATGCTTGCAAGCCGAAGAACACCATCCCAACCATGAAGCACGAGGGTGGCAGCATCATGTTGTGGGGGTGCTTTGCTGCAGGACGGACTGGTGCACTTCACATAATAGATTGCATCATGAGGCAGGAAAATTATGTGGATATGTTGAAGCAACATTGCAAGACATCAGTCAGGAAGTTAAGGCTTGGTCACAAATGGTTCTTCCAAATGGACAATGACCCCAAGCATACTTCCAAAGTTGTGGCAAAATGGCTTAAGGACAACGCAGTCAAGGTATTGGAGTTGCCATCAAAAAGCCCTGACCTCAATCCTATAGAACATTTGTGGGCAGAACTGAAAAAGCATGTGCGAGCAAGGAGGCCTACAAACCTGACTCAGTTACAACAGCTCTGTCAGGAGGAATGGGCCAAAATTCACTCAACTTATTGTGGGAAGCTTGTTGAAGGCCACCCGAAACATTTGACCCAAGTTAAACAATTTAAAGGCAATGCTACCAAATACTAATTGAGTGTATGTAAACTTCTGACCCACTGGGAATGTGATGAAAGAAATAAAAGCTGAAATAAATCATTCTCTCTACTATTATTCTGACATTTCACATTCCTAAAATACAGTGGTGATCCTAACTGACCTAAGACAGGGAATTTTTTCTAGGATTAAATGTCAGGAATTGTGAAAAACTGAGTTGAAATGTATTTGGCTAAGGTGTATGTAAACTTCCGACTTCAACTGTAGGTCGTTTGTCATGTAAGAAATGTCAGAAGTAAGAGTATTCATCAGGTCAAGAGAGAGGGGTAATCCAAGTTGACAGGACAACACAGTGTCAGGCTCCACCATGCCAGGCAGTTACACAACACAGGGTCACTCAGAGCCAAAAGCTACTTCAAAGTGACAAGATTACACAATGTCAGGCAAAGTGTTCATTTCTCTGGATACTAATATGGTTCAACTATATTTATATTTATATGTTGCTCTTTCCCTTACACTCTCCATCAACTTGTTCCTTTTGACATATATTTACTCAGGCAGGAAATCTAATTAGAATCTGTTTTGACCGTATTGTCTTATGTACTTATAGTAAATGTGTTTGCCTTTCATTTTGAAACACTGACTGGTGTGAGAATCAAAGTGTGATTATATGAACTGATTTTAATCTCGACTTCAAACGCTGTGCCATAATGCTTTCAAAAAGAAGAGATATCAGACGCAGGGAGAGAGACTGAGAAAGTCTTCATCAAATGTTGCAAAAGAGAGAGAGAAAAGTCTGCTTCTCCACCAAAAGTTCTCCAGACATTACAAAGTATATTGTGCATTTTAGTGCTGTTCAATCAATTGTGTTGTGATAAATTCCAATTTGATATCTGCATAAATTGTGTCATCCAAAGGACAGTACCCTTCATTGAGCAGTATCCCCAATACTGGAGGGGTTTCCCCTACTGGCCCTCCAACACCACTTCCTACAACACACTACTCACCAATTCAAATATTAACCAGTCCCAACCCTACCAAGCATCAGATATTAGCCAGCAGAGGGATTCTCACTACTGTGCTTTGCATTTGGGCTATCACACTTTAATTTAATAGCATTACATTTATCTAACAGAACCATACATTTAGTCACCTAGCACTCCTTTGAAGCTACGAAAGCTGATGTAGGTGTATGGTGGACTTTTTTTTAAATGATAGCGGCAGTATAAAAGGAATTAGGTAGGATTTTGGTGGTTTCGTTTATAAATCTTTTTTATGAAACAAATGAAATCAAGGACAACAGGCAGGTGATGTCAAGTGAGCTGCTACAATCAATGTAATGTTAGGTAGTGGGGTATGCGCAATGCCGTCGGGGGTACGCCAAATAAAATGTGATTCACATAAATAATAATAATAATAATTTGTTTAAAAATATATATATTCACATTTTCAAACAGTCCATTTATATTTTCCAACGGGGCTACACATTTGGGTAAGTTTTTTCTCTCACCTGAGTAGCCTCGTTTCACTGCCAAAAATACAATTAAACCATCCAGTGTTCAGCGAAATAACAACACAATGTCAAATACAGGTAGCCTAGTCAAATAATTAACATTCAATCACATTAACCGTTACTCTCTCGTGGGAATTCCACTGACGGTCCGTATGTAGCCAAACGTAGCTGCTGCTCATTCCGTTTGCTAGAAAATTGATACATTGTTTAAAAAAGCAAGGCCCACGTCCATAGAGACACATACCAGCTCTACTCGTAGTACTGCTACTACCAGCAGTACTACACCTGCACCTGTCGACGAGACAAGTTGTTCTGCTTCCACGAGCACATCCAATGCTAGCATCAGTAATTCTACATTTGTTGTTAGCCCATCTAGCATGGACACTGACAGTTGTGAATCTGATGCAGCCGAAGAGCTACTGCCCCCTTACCCGGGAAAGCACCGAACAACAGACAGGGACGTTGGACCATCGAAGAGGCGTAAATATGATGAGAACTACATTCATTTGGGGTTCACTTATATTGGGAGAAGTGCCTTTTCTCAGCCACAGTGTGTTATATGTGCAAAAGTACTATCTCACAACTCAATGAAACCTTGCTCAGACATTTAGAAATAAGACATGCCAATTTGGAAAATAGCCACTGGAGGTTTTTGAGCGAGAATTAAGATGACTTTCGAGTAATAAGACATGTATAAAAGCAACAGATACCATTAATAAGAAGAGGCTAGAAGCATCTCATATGGTAAGTTACCGAGTGGCTAGGTCAGGCATGCCCCATACTATCGTGGAGGACTTAATTCTTCCTGCTGCAGGGGAAATGGCTGGGACAATGCTGGGGGAAAAAGCCCAAAAAACTATACAGACAATGCATTCATCAAACAACACTGTTTCACGACGCATCAGTGACATGGCAGGAGATGTTTTGAAACAATTACTGTTTCGCATACAAGCCAAGGAATTCTGTGTTACAGCTGGATGAGTCAACAGACGTGGCGGGCCTGGCACAGCTCCTGGTATATGTCCGTTACATTTATGGAGTGTCAATTGAGGAAGACATCCTCTTCTGCAAACCACTGGAAACCAGGACAACAAGAGAGGATATTTTTAAAGTACTGGACAGCTTTGTGACATCAAATGGACTTTGGTGGTCAAGATGTGTTGGTATCTGTACTGATGGCGCAAAAGCCATGACAGGGAGACATAGTGGAGTGGTAATGCGCATTCAAGCAGTTGCTCCCGATGCCACTTGGGTACACTGCAGTGTCCACCCAGAGGCTCTTGCTGCTAAGGGAATGCCTGACAGCTTGAAAGACGTTTTGGACACTACCGTGAAAATGTTTAACTTTGTTAAAACAAGGCCCCTGAACACTTGTGTATTTTCTGCGCTATGCAATAATATGGGCAGCCACCATGTAATGCTTTTACAACATACAGAAGTGCGCTGGTTATCAAGGGGCAAAGTATTAAAATTGAGACATTATAGTTTTCTTTACTGACCATAATTTTCAATTGTCTGACCGCTTGCATAATGATGAGCACAATACCCTGACCACAATACCTTGCTATGTGAGGATAGTATGCATCCCCTTCCCCTCAAGAATGGTCTACCATATAGCCAGTTATGCAGGGTTAAACGAATCTGTGGCCACCAGACAGATTTTGACAGCAATGCTAAAAGAAATGACAGATAAATTCAAAATGAGGCTACAAGGACAAAACCTTTGATGCTGCAATGATGACAATATCTCTAAAACCAAGAGAGGAATTACTAAAAACTCAACCAAAGAAGAAAAACAACGCAACCGTCTTTTGCACTAACTACACCAAGGCTTCGGAGAAAATGAAAGCAATCCTGAAAAAGCACTGGCATATTCTGCAATTAGACAAGAAAATCGCACACCTCCTCAAGGAACCCCCACTGGTGGTCTATAAGCGTGGTCGCAATATTGGAGATATCTTGGTGAGATCCAACATACCCCCTGAGCCCACTCAGACACTGTTGACACCTACCCCAAATGGGAACTACAAATGTGGCTCATGCGCACAGTGCAATAGCACTATAAAAACATCCTTCAGACACCCACATAGAGCTTGAAAAATACCCGATAGGGGTATCATCTCATGCAAGACCAAGGGAGTAATCTATCTCATCACCTGTTTGTGTGGAAAAGCCTACATAGGACAAACGAAAAGACAATTAAAACAACGCATAGCTGAACACCGCAGCTCAATCAGGTGTGAGAACATTGACAGTCCAGTAGCAGCTCACTTTGTTGAAGCTAACCATCCCATCTCCTCCCTCAAATACACAGGCATTGAGCATGTTGCTCTACCAAGGAGAGAAGGTAACGTCAAGATTCCTACTACTATAAAGGGAGGCTAACTGGATATCCTATCTAAAAACATTGACCCCTAGTGGTCTGAATATTGACTTTGATCTCAGGCCCTGCTTTCTTTTCTTCTTTCTTTGATGAACAAGTCTTATAAATTGATATATTCTTTCTACAGCTCATTAGCGTACACCTACTATGTTCCCCCTGTTGATGACGCTCATTATGCATTAAGGTTGAACCAAAATATTACATGTAACAAATATGAAATGAAATACAAAACAATTAAATATGTGAAATTGAATTTAACAATAATGTATGTTGATGCTAATATGATGTACACTATTCAATTATTTGATAACAATATGATAACAATAGCATAATATGTTTAATATGCCATAAACTACTGTTTTTTAACCGTTTCACTAATTCATTCTAATTAACTTAATCATTATGACACACCCCTCACTATTGTCATTGGTTGCACTAATTTCACTCTTTGTATAACCTGGTTCAAGTATTCATGACATTACCCTGAAGAAGGCACAGTGATGCCGAAACGTTGGTAAATACCCAATATATTATTGGGAGTGTATATATGGAGTGTGCAACTTTCTTTATTTTGATAGTTTATAGTTTATTCGCCGTTAGTCAGCACCTCCACACAAACAAAATTTTTTGGGGTGTGCGCCAGCTCATGTTTTTTTATCTACATTAACAAGGACAACACACAGGTCTTTCCATCATTGTATGATTTTCTGTGTGCAAATTAACTCAAGCTTACAGACAATATCAAATGTGAAATAGCGAAGCAACTGAGTGAGTTGGGTGCGCAGTTACGCAGGTACTTTCCCGAAACGGATGATACAAACAACTGGATTCGTTATCCCTTTCATGTCCTGCCTCCAGTCCACATTCCGATATCTGAACAAGAGAGCCTTGTCAAAATTGCAAAAAGCGGTTCTGTGAAAATTGAATTTAATCAGAAGCCACTGCCAGATTTCTGGATTGGGCTGCGCTCAGAATATCCTGCCTTGGCAAATCGTGCTGTTAAGACACTGATGCCCTTTGCAACCACGTACCTACTATAGTTGAAGTCGGAAGTTTAGATACACCTTAGCCAAATACATTTAAACTCAGTTTTTCACAATTCTTGACATTTAATCCTAGTACAAATTTCCTGTCTTAGGTTAGTTAGGATCACCACTGTATTTTAAGAATGTGAAATGTCAGAATAATGGTAGAGAATTATTTATTTCAGCTTTTATTTCTTTCATCACATTCCCAGGGAGTCAGAAGTTTACATACACTCAATTAGTATTTGGTAGCATTGCCTTTAAATTGTTTAACTTGGGTCAAACGTTTCGGGTAGCCATCCACGAGCTTCCAACAATAAGTTGGGTGAATTTTGGCCTATTCCTCCTGACAGAGCTGTTGTAACTGAGTCAGGTTTGTAGGCCTCCTTGCTCGCACATGCTTTTTCAGTTCTGCCCACAAATGTTCTATAGGCTTGAGGTCAGGGCTTTGTGATGACAACTCGAATACCTTGACTTTGTTGTCCACGGACCCCCCCTCCCGGATCCGGGATCATCCTCATCAAAAAAGCTGACTAGCATAGCCTAGCCTAGCGCGACAGGGATATCGTATAATATAATTTCATGAAATCACAAGTCCAATACAGTAAGTGAAAGATAAACATCTTGTGAATCCAGCCATCATTTCCGATTTTTAAAATGTTTTACAGCGAAAACACAATATATATTTATATTAGCTCACCACAATAGCCAAACACACAACGCCATGTTTCCACCGCAAAGGTAGCTTTCACAAAACCCACAAATAGAGATACAATTAATCACTAACCTTTGAACAACTTCATCAGATGACAGTCTTATAACATCATGTTATACAATACATTTATATTTTGTTCGAAAATGTGCATATTTAGAGGTATAAATCGTAGTTTTACATTGCAGCTACCGTCACAAATAGCACCAAAACAGCCAGAATAATTACAGAGAGCAACGTGAAATACATAAATACTCATCATAAAACATTTATGAAAAATACATGTTGTACAGCAAATGAAAGATAAACATCTTGTGAATCCAGCCAATATTTCCGATTTTTTAAGTGTTTTACAGCGAAAACACAACATAGATTTATGTTAGCTCACCACAATATCCAAAAACACAACGCCATTTTTCCACCGTTAACATAGCTTTCACAAAACCCACAAATAGAGATAAAATGAATCACTAACCTTTGAACAACTTCATCAGATGACAGTCTTATAACATCATGTTATACAATACATTTATGTTTTGTTCGAAAATGTGCATATTTAGAGCTACAAATCGTGGTTTTACATTGTGAATACGTAGCCATAATGCACCAAATTGTCCGGAGAAATTTTGGACAGTCACGTAATCTAACCAAAAAACTCATCATAAACTTTACTAAAAAATACATGTTGTACAGCAAATGAAAGATACACTGGTTCTTAATGCAACCGCTGTGTTAGATTTAAAAAAAAATAACTTTAGTACAAAATACAGCATGTAATATTGTGAGACAGCGCCCAGCAATTCTCCGCCTTGTTGGAGCCAACATAAACCACAGAAATACGAAATAACATCATAAATATTCTCTTACCTTTGATGATCTTCCATCAGAATGTAGTGCAAGGAGTCCTATTTCCACAATAAATCGTTGTTTTGTTTTAGAATGTCCATTTCTTCTGTCGAATTAGCAACTTTGGCTAGCATTGTGGAGCGCACGTGTCCATCATCTCTTGGCGCATGGAACGAAAAATTCCAAAAGTCCCAATAAACGTCGAATAAACTGGTCAAACTTGAAAATCCTACTTTAGGATGTTTTTCTCATATGTATCCAATAAAATCCGAGACGGAGCATTTCGTCGTGTATACCTAACGCATTTCAGAAGACAAGGTGGGGTTCCCTGGTGCGCAGTTGAATACTGCCAATAGAGCGGACCTGTCACTCCAAAAGCTCTCATTCGGTCTCACATCAAGCTAGACACCCCATTCAACATTCTACTGCCTGTTGACATCTAGTGGAAGGCGTATGAAGTGCATACAGATCCATAAATAAAAGGTAATTGAATAGGCAAGCCCTGACACAGAGCCCCATTTTCAGAATTTTCACTTCCTGTATGGAAGTTTGCTGCCAAATGAGTTCTGTTTTACTCACAGATATAATTCAAACAGTTTTAGAAACTTCAGATTGTTTTCTATCCAATAGTAATAATAATATGCATATTGTATGATCTAGAACAGAGTACGAGGCCGTTTAATTTGGGCACGATTTTTCCCCAAAGGGAAAACAGCGCCCCCTATTTCCAAGAGGTTTAAGCCATTTTGCCACAACTTTGGAAGTATGCTTGGGGTCATTGTCCATTTGGAAGACCCGTTTGAGACCAAGCTTTAACGTCCTGACTGATGTCTTGAGATGTTGCTTCAACATATCCACATAATTTTCCTGACTTATTATGCCATCTATTATGTGAAGTGCACCAGTCCCTCCTGCAGCAAAGCACCCCCTCAACATGATGCTGCCACCCTCGTGCTTCACGTTTGGGATGGTGTTCTTCGGCTTGAAGGCCTCCCCCTTTTTCCTCCAAACATAACGATGGTCATTATGGCCAAACAGTTCTATTTTTGTTTCATCAGACCAGAGGACATTTCTCCAAAAAGTACGATCTTTGTCCCCATGTTCAGTTGCAAACCGTAGTCTGGCTTTTTTTATGGTGGTTTTGGAGCAGTGGCTTCTTCCTTGCTGAGCGGCCTTTCAGGTTATGTCGATATAGGACTCGTTTTACTGTGGATATAGATACTTTTGTACCTGTTTCCTCCAGCATCTTCACAAGGTCCTTTGCTGTTGTTCTGGGATTGATTTGCACTTTTCACACAAAGTACGTTCATCTCTAGGAGACAGAATGCGTCTCCTTCCTGAGCGGAATGATGGCTGCGTGGTCCCATGGTGTTTATACTTGCATACTATTGTTTGTACAGCTGAAAGTGGTACCTTCAGGCATTGGAAACTGCTCTTAAGGATGAATCAGACCTGTGGAGGTCTACAATTTTTTTTTCTGAGGTCTTGGCTGATTTCTTTTGATTTTCCCATGATGTTAAGCAAGGAGGCACTGAGCTTGAAGGTAGGCCTTGAAATACATCCACAGGTACACCCCCAATTGACTCAAATGATGTCAATTAGCCTATCAGAAGCTTCTAAAGCCATGACATAATTTTCTGGAATTTTCCAAGCTGTTTAAAGGCACAATCAACTTAGTGTATGTAAACTTCTGACCCACTGGAATTGTGATACAGTGAATCCTAAGTGAATTATAAGTCTGTAAACAATTGTTGGAAAAATTACTTGTGTCATGCACACAGTAGATTTCCTAACCGACTTGCCAAAACTATAGTTTGTTTTCAAGACATTTGTGGAGTTGTTGAAAACGAGTTTTAATGACTCCAACCTAAGTGTATGTAAACTTCCGACTTCAACTGTATGTACAATATCACATCTCCAACTCCAAATTCTCCAATTTAGTATTGAAATTGCAGTGTTCCAGGGTCAACCATGGGTTATTTTTGAAGATACATAGTTTATTGTATGTATCTGTATTTGATATACTGATTAAGCACTTTGATTGGAAACGCCTTCAGAGGGAATGGTTACCCACATATCTTAAATCTTCACTTTACTAAACTAGCATTACCGGACCTGAATGTAGCACTTATGTCCTGCTTTATGTCAAAGGCTTTGGTGGATTGGTTGATTGGTTGATCCCAGCTAACGTTTGTCATATCATGTCTCTTCTTCTTCTTCAGTGAAGAGGAGCATTTTCATGGAGGATTCCATTTAGTCTAAGTATGTTCTGACTCTTCCATGCAGAATTCCCTCTTTTTATATTATTTTCTTCAGCTTCGATAATTTGTTTCTCTTTCTGGCAAGCAGAGAGACGGCAACTTCTTAAAATCCATATTTTACTTTGCAGAGAGGTTTATTCACTTTACTGTAAAGCATTACATTGGCACAATATCACTGTCTTCTCAACTTACCCCAGGGAAGACCAGTGGCAATGAAAATGTATCATGCAAGCACAGAAGATAGATTTATTGAAGCAATTGTGAAGTATTTTGTGCTCTGCCTTTCCATGACTTAATGACCAGAATGTTTCTTTTTTGCATATTCAGTAAAATAGCGACATAAATAAGTCATTCATTTTTGCCTGTGCAATTAAATATATTTGGCGTTTCATGACACTGAGTGTGTGTGGGTGTGTGTGTGTGTGTGTGTGCTTGTGCTTGTGTGTGTGCAACATAATGAGAAGCTCCATGCATAGCCTCCTAATGGAACTGTTGACACTTTGTCAAAAGCCTGAGAGCCAGAGGCAGAGGTGACTGACTATAGCACAGTGTCCCTGGTGAGGTCTGAGCAAAAGAGACTCCTGTTAAGAAGATTGGAGCCAATAGCTGGGAGTGACTCTGAGTGACTCCATCTATTACACATCAGTGTGATTGTCATTCTAAGAACTGCAAAATATTCAAAATAGGTTTTTAAATACCATATATAAAGCTTCAAAGTACATAGGCACTACAGGGCTTTTTTTAAATTAATTTAAATCACAGACAAACTGTCCCTTATTTTCAGTGTGGGCTGGTGGGTGGGTATATTTAGGATGACAGTTTTCAGGTAGTCAACACCTAAGAAATGTACAACCAATACATAATAGGCCAAAACTCAAAACATTTGATGACACATAACAGATTCACATTGAAACCATGATTTTTCCAGTTCCAGCTCCTGAGGCAGAACGTGGATGTGAGAGAGTAGTGCAGGGCCCGGTAGCTGAGCTGAGTCTGCTGCTGGTGAGCCAATCTGCTGCAGCCTGACAGGGTGATGGATACTGTTGTGTTAAAAGCTGATAGATTTTCTGCTGATCCGACGCCACTGTGTGCTGCAGCTGGGGCTGCTCCTCTTTTGTGAGGTGACACATTGCTCAAAATATTGAAGCCGGTGGGAAATGCTCAGAGGTGACAAAAATACTGGAATAACGGCCTGAAGGATTTGCAGCACCGATTTGATGTATGTGAGGTTCGGCTTTTGTCTTTCTTTACTAGACGGGTGAATGGGTTTACGATTTTATTGTAATTTTTCTTTTCTTTTACTGTGAATATACAGTAAAACTTATTGAGGCATTCTGAACCACATTAATTGAGAAACAAACCATAAATGAATGAATCTGTATACCCAAACCGATATTCACGTAATAATAAGGAATTCCCCTCGACCATGCCCACAAATTGGAGAAAACCAACATTCTTTCCTGTTGACACCAACTGTAAAAGAGCCAACTTCGTCGATGATCTTTTGTCATAGAAAAATATCAAAACATGATGAAAAGCTGCTGTATTGTTCAATGTACATGCAACCAGGTCATAAATCCCGACTGACGGTTTGCAATGCTCCCATGTAGGGAAATAGAGCTTGCGAGAAGAGCCCTGTGGCTTAAAGCTATTCGGTGTGGGAGAGTGGGAAATGAAGGGAAACGGTGTCCAAGAAGGCTACACGTATCTATGTGTGTGAAAAACATTTAATAACAGGTAAGACATTTAAATTGTTTAGTATAGTCAGTTTGTAACTCCACTGACTACTTGTAGGTGTATAGTCCATTTGCTTGTGTTTTTGTTCTTGGCCAGCTAGCTAGCACTAACTCACCTCGCTGCTGGAACCTTCATTACGTTTTTCTAAGTAGTGAGAACGCTCGGGAGCAGGAAATGCTGACAGGTAATCTTAAGACATGTTTCTTAAATGTAGTTTTGTAATTGACAAAAAAGTAGCTTTTGAAAAATGTCAAGTGTTGGCTGCGAGACAATAGGGTAACCTAGGTAACCACCGGTGGTTTTCCCCACAGGTGGGCCAGGCCGCAACGTTCTATCTAATACTGACTGGGAGTCTGGGACTATTGCAATAGTAACATTAATGTTGACTCAATCTTCAGCATTGCAAGATGTCATTATTAGCTGTTTCTGTAATGGGACATTTGAAACACAATAGGTGGGTGTAGCCACATGGTTACATTAATGTGCTTCCACCTTGGGTTTTGAGGAGGATAGTGTTTGTTTTAGAAAACAGAGATGTGCCCTGCGGAGAGGCTGCACTGTGTCTGCACAGCACACTGTGCTACTTAGCAAACTGCAGCCTCAGCAGAAGAAGTTAGAGAAATGGTTTACAGTTAATCAGGGCAGACCCAGGAAGTGACCTCGCAATTCATCTGCCTGAACACCTGCCGACTGACTCCTGGGTTGGCAGATTTCTGGGGAGTTTACCCAAACATTTCTGACTTTGAATTTCCAATGAGACTGGTTTTTGAGGTCAGGCCAAGATTCACATCTTACCCATATCTCTACTAGCCTGGTAAAACCGGCCTGATTGCTACGTTTACCATTCTGTTTTACTATGAAATAGAACGCAGCGATCAGGCTGGTTCACCAGGCTATATCTCTGCTGCCCAATTCAGACTCTCCTTTTTCATTCAATTGCTTTCTCCACTTGTTCAGTTTCCCCACTGGAAATCCCTATGGAGACATGGATGACTCGACACCCCTATCATTTCAAAACATGTGGAGTAAACAAAATAATCCTCTGAGGGCCTTGCTTTTACCCCCCAATTTGGCATGTTCTGTGGAATAAACTCAGAATCTCCGATCCCTAAAATTCCCTATGATCTGTCAATCCATTTTTTAAACTTCTTTAAGCAGCTCAAATTACATTTCTATATTTTCGTGAAACAGAACAAGTAGAGGGAGTGACTGACAACAATTTAGTGAACTTTACCAGACCTGTTCCAATGGTCCTTTTTTATAGTTGTGATACCGTGATGCTGTATATACTGTAAATTGGGCGCATGAGCTTTATTAAAACCCTTGTGTAGTCTTAACATTCTGTGTACTCCCCTTGTCCTAAGGATAAGAAATGACCCGCCTTCACTAAACCCCTCAAATAAAGCAGCTTAATTGAATTTTAAACCCCAAATCTATTTTGCATGAAGAAACAACCTGTCATTCGTCACAAACTTTGTGAATATCTGGGTTTTCCCTCTTCACAATGCAGAAACACTGCATTTAATCGGCGGACACCACTCGTTTTTATTACAACACACCTGTCATAATTGTTTTCTTTACTAAAGTAGAGGTTTATTATTATTATTATATTGCTAAAGGTACTGCATTGGTCTAAACATAATTTTTTTAGTGAGAGATAGCACTTGTATAGCCTAAGAAAGTGGCAGAAATGTGCAGAACTGTGCAGAACGTAGTTTTGAACACATTTTATTGAACACTTTTTTACAACATAGTGATATATTCTTATGTACTGTACAGTGAGGAATTCCACTACAAAATATGAGTATTCTCCCATTTTTGAATGTGTGAGGTTACAAGTGCCTTTCCCAGCTGCTCAAGGAACACCCTCCTCCTGTTCCGCTTATCAGGTTGATCTTGTTCCATATCACGAAGGCATTGTATGAGGACACATCAATGATATTATGAAAGATGATCAGGGGCCAGCAGGCAGTCATCCTCCTGCAACTGTAAGTTCCAATCACCGTGTCCAGGTTGTCCACGCCTCCTTTGTTGTGGTTGTAGTCCAGGATGAAGGCTGGCTTCCTGTTCTCACAATCACTGATCTCAGCCGTTTTGTGCAGTGTGCTCAGGAGGACCACATTCTTGTTCCTCCTTGGAAGGTAAGAAACTAGAGTGGTGGTGGAGGTGAAGGCAAACTTTGATGAGAAGGCCTCTCTCCCCCTTGTTGCAAGGAGTGCAGGGGGGAGCTCAGGCTTGTTCTTTCTAACTGTGCCAACCATGGTAATCTTCCTCTTCAGGAGCGGCTGGCTGAGTTCAATCAGTAGCACACATAATCTCAATTTCTCATTGTGTGTGTGTGTGTGTGTGTGTGTGTGTGTGTGTGTGTGTGTGTGTGTGTGTGTGTGTGTGTGTGTGTGTGTGTGTGTGTGTGTGTGTGTGTGTGTGTGTGTGTGTGTGTGTGTGTGTGTGTGTGTCTTTGTGGTTTTTGTGGTGTGTAAATGATTTTAGAACTGTCGGATCAAAAATGACCCTAAGACAATATTTGTACCCTGGTGGTGTACAGCTTTCATGGAAATATGAACAAAGGTGATGTTTCACTTTTTCTAATGGGTCACTCTAGGATCACTCTAGGAAAAGTCATCACGTTTCAATTTGAAAAAATAACATTTAGGGGGTTTTCTCTGCTGTTAAACATAGTTGCGGGTCATTTATTTACCCTTAAGACAACACAAGGGTTAAGTAAGGTACATTTGTTTGGGTGTGGCTCCAAAATATGATGAGTACAGAAGGCTTATAAGGCAGAAGAGGACCCATTTCAAGTTTTGCTTTCTATAGAGACATGTCCTGATTGTGTGTGTTCAGCATTTCTTCTTGTGAAGATAAGATGAGAACCTTATAACAAGATTAAGAATCCCCAGCCAATGACAATGTCTTCGCTGCACAGGAAGTCTAGACAGATTTTTTTTTTTTTACAATAATTCCACAGTGAGCAGAGCAAATTAATTGCCAATAATGTACCTACCTATAAAACTGTCTTATTCAATATCTACTCTACGAAACAACTGTTTGGATACAATGAGTAAGCAATCAAATTTCATTACACACACGTAACAGATGCACACACACACAGAGAATATTCAATACTTGAGATGGCTAAGCTGTCCCAAAAAATGTAATACTGCAGGAAATTTTATTCCCCCCCCCAAGTGATTCAATTTGAATAACATTTATTTTTTATTTTTTATGTTCCCACATTTGATGGGCTCCAGTCATGCGGTGGATGTATACTCGTGGTAATCTGAAACAGGACTCCATGTACAGTCACAACAAAATGCTTTTTCACAAAGATTTCATGACATTTGTAATCCAGCAATGTGTGTAACGGTATTAATCCATTTAAAAACATATTGAGCCAACTCAAACTGAGCTTCTCATTGGCCAGAACTAAGAGCTTTCGATAGCTATTGTGGGATGACCAGGGGGGGGGGGGGGGGGGTACGGAGTACGGCCTCCAGATGCTCTGCTCAAAACGCAGGACATTCTGCTTGGGAGATAAGGGGATATCTGTTGGAGATTGTAACATAATGCAGCAGATCTTATCAGTGATTAGGAATGCATGTCTTGTGTCTAACTAATGTTAAGAAGAGGAATCTGTTTTGATCCTGTGGTGGTGGTGACACCAGCTAGACACAAATCTTTTCAGAATTTGAAGAAAGCATCTCCTTAGGTAGATCTGTTGTTGGCCATGTAAAGCATCAGTGTCCATCAGTGTCCAACACACACACCTCAAGTCCCTGTGGCATCTACTGCCATAAATCTGGGAAGCAGCTCAGTTCCTCTACTCTTAACTTTATTCACTGTTAGTTGAGATGTACATCACCTTTATTTAACTAGGCACAGTTATGAACAAATTCCTATTTTCAATGACGGCCTACCCCGGCTAATCCTAGGTCAATTGTGAACCATGGGACTCCCAATCACAGCCAGATGTGATTCAGCCTGGATTTGAACCAGGGACTGTAGTGACACCTCTTGCACTGAGATGCAGTGCCTTAAACCACTGCGCCACTCGGGAGCCCTTGTTTTTATTTAATTTGTGTGGAAAAAACAAGTACAAAAAAATGGACTGTGAAAGATTGGCGGTCCATGACCACTGAGTAAATCTGTCTTTATGGATCTTGGGGGGTAGATTGATTAGCTCAGACGGTACAGTAGCCTTCTGGACGCAATTCATAGACAATAGGTACTTACAAACATGGACGCTTTGTACCTGACCGGTCTGTTCTTCAAAATCTGAGCTCCTTTTACCATTGCGAGTAATGCCACCCTTCTTTCACCAGTGGTGATCATTCACTTGAGAAAATGTTAAAAAATACATTCTGACTGAATAATACATCCATGATGGCTCCAGTGTAGACCATTAGGATAATTAGAAGTCAGCTATCATTAAATGAATATGGATGTATTGCCTGGAGATGGGAGGGGGGCTCTGAAGTTTCAACTTTCATTTAACAAACAGACATCTCATTAATCAAGAAATAAAAACAGTGTCTCCATGCACTTTTCTTCCAGACTAGTGACAGACATTACATACCCCAACATGGCACTGCGTACTAGGTCGAAAATGTAAAGGTTAAGACAATGTCGTCACAAATCTGGGACCAGCGCTGTTGCTAACTACCAGCATCGTTGCTAACTAGCATTGTTGGTCCCATTATTGCAAAGAGTTATCAGATATTAGCAGTGTCGGAGAATGTTTTAAAAGTTGCTCGTTACGTTACAACGTTACTTGCGTTAAAAGTAACTAGTTACGTTGCAACGTTACTTGCTATGGAAAGCAACTTGTTACATTACTTTAGCATTATCAAAAACAGAAAACCCTCTAAAGTTGCCTTGCATGTGTTGGTCATTCATTTGTATGCCCAGTAGAGGGCACACACTACATTTGAATGGCTAGCATAGCCTACCGTCCGTAGCCTAATCTATCTCCTTTACAAGACTTAAAATAAATTATTTTGTTGAATTATTTACACATAAGTAAATACCTATATAAATCCAACTGGGCACAGTAAAAAGAGAGCTCAAATACAAGGACAATTGGCTACCAATCTGTTTTGCACACAGATATGAACTGGGCAGAGAGATTCTATGTAAAACTATACGATGACATTGTGTAATTGAAGTGCTGTTTCCTTTATGTTTATGGTGAAGATGAAGAAATGTCAATTCTTATCCACTGAGCCTAACTTGATCACCTAGCTACGTTGTTGGCTTTTATTACCAGACAATAAATGGGGCACTCGCCTCAACCCGATGATCTTGTGTTTGCATGTGAATCCTTCAAGTAGCGTCAGTCAAGTAACATCTGTCCTTTTCTTCTACCAATTCAAAGTAATGCGAATAAAGGCTATTGTCTCTGCCATCTCGCTAGCTATCTAGGTACCAGCTACTATGCCAGCTACCTGCCACCACGTTCATGCAGAAACAGGAAGAGCGCAACAAACGTAGGCTGGGGGATGGATTTACACGTTTTATAAGCGCCAACAAAGAAGAAGTGAAATAATATTGTAAAAGTAACTTGATAACTGATTAAACGAATGCGTTATGTTACTCGTTACCACCAACACTGGATATTACTTTGTAACGCGCTACCACCAACACTGGATATTAGAATCCCGTTTGTCATCTTCAACCTAGACTGTGCATACGTCAAATCACTTAATACATAGACACATATCGGCCTCTAATGTGCATTAAAGATTAACAGCCTATGTTGTGATATTTTATTGGACCAGAGACAAGAGAGGCTAAGCCCATGCACGTGGTGCATCTGTTTGAAAGAACAGCAGGGTGGTAAAGATTTTATATGGAGTCTATACCGGAGATGGCTGCAGTTAAGCAGAGTTCCATTCTGTTATACAGTTCCTATACAGACAACATCGTCCTGTATTCTCTTTTGGGATAGAACACATGAAGGGTATAGACCAGGTATCAAGGAGAATAAACATGATTAGACTAATGACTACGCCATCTTTTAGCCATCAGGGGAGGTTCTCCAGTAATTAGAAGAAGCAATGCTCAAAGTTGTGTCAGCTCATTATTAGTGCAATAATTCCCATCTGTAACAATCCACATTTTGCAATCCAAAGAACAAACACCAGGTCCCCGTATGTCTGTGGGGTGTTTGCATGAGTTGTGGGACTGGTTTTTGCATAATTGTGTTTGTAGGAGTTTCTCTGTATTTTTTACCTCGGTACATATTGTGTGGTGTATGTCTATGCTTGTGTTATGTACGGCGGGGCACATCTGCAATGCCACAACTCTCGCTCTCCCTGTAGGGAGCTGATGAAACGCCAGGTTGTGTAATTGTACCTGGGCCCACCCTGCAGGAAAATTGTTCCCTTGATTTTTGCAAATGACTTCTCTCTGGTTTTGATGTGTGGTTGGTCAAAGAAAGGAAGGGTGGCTAATTAGCATATCAGTGATGGAAGCGGGTTCAGTCATTACAAAGCCGCTGTTGTGATCATGACTGAATATTTGGGCAACGGGATCTTGTTGATTATACCTGAGTTATAACAAAAGAGTAAACCCTCTGCACAGCGGCAATATACAGCACTGACAGCAACCTGAAACAAGTGATACACAATCAACATCCTCTTTCGAAGGACCACCGTTTTTTCCCCCTGTGTGACTCCAGTGTCCTCCATTGCTCTTTTCTTCCTCCAGCTCCTCATCTCTCCTCCCACTTCAATCCACCCCCTCCCAGTTATTTTCCCAGACACCAAATTGACATTAACATTGTGATTGAGTGGAAGCTTCCCCCTGTCCTCTACTTCAACAGACTCTCCAGGCTGCTGGCCTATGCTGAGGATCCTGCAGCAGATACCCAGCATTTACAGCTTCCCCATTTATTTTATTTTATATCAACAAGATGAGAGATTCAGTCACCAAAAATGCAGAGTCCAGTTCAGCCAGAGCATCAGCTTGTCTGTGTGCATCTTAGTTTGACTCTTTAAAAAAATAAATATGTCGTGCCACATTATCAAGTCTCATTTTGAGAAATGACAACCTTCGTCGATGGCGCAAGTGTACTGTGTTTCGTTTTCTCATTCGTTTTCCTCCGGGAGTGCTGTCAGTATTGTTGTAGGGCAACTTTAGACAGGAGCATGGCAACATTCTCATTGCCACGTCTCAGTACGCCGCTTGTTGTAGCTAAGCACAGCTGGGCAAGCCTCAGGGCCAATAACTCCAGGTCTTTCCATCAAAGAAGAAAACAGAAACATTCTGGTTCCTCCATGGATTATGATTGTTCTCTTTTCCTCGAACTACACCATGTAACCTAATCTTCATCTGCCCTTGAGTCAAATTACCATTATTGACCATTTTACTCAGGACATTTCCTATTCTTCCGGCTAAGAGGTACTGTATTTGCTGGAATAATATTGTAAATGGATTATAAATAATTACAAACTCATCAACCCAATAAAAATGAGCCAATATAAATAGCCAAATGGATGAATTAATTCAACATAACATGAACACAGAGAGCGAGGATTACATTAGCGGTACAGTGTTAATGGGTTACAGCAGCAGCACAGGTGATTGTCAGAGTCAAATTTCTCAACTGCACATGGAGAATTGTCGTGTGGCATGTTTCCTGTCGACGTGTGTTACGTAGTATTGGGTAAATACATTTGTAATGAGTTGACAATGAGTTATCTGCTGTCGAATTGTTGTATTCATGTCAGTATTTTACAAACCAACAATCCAGAAGTGACTTGATAATGAATAGTGAAGGAATGTAAGGATCACTTACTAATATAATAACACAACAACTGTGTAGTCATGTTTTCCGATATCCTTCCAGGCCCTTGGCAATGATTTTGTTTTATTGTTCAAAATGTTAAATCTGCTAAATGCAATGCCATTGTTAGCCTGTTGTGCACTTGCATGATGTTCATGCTATTCTTGCTGTCCTGCACAAAATATTTACTGATATATGCAGGCCATCTTTCCTGGGAAGAGAGAGTGATTATTTTCACATTTTTCCCGTTCAATGGTTTTCAGGCAGCAGTCAGAGTCAGAATGTAAGTACCAAAGGACCATACCGCCACCCATCATGGCTTATCATTTGTCAATGTAATTAGACGTTGTGGTGGCAGGCTTCTCAACATGGTGGGGTTCTGTGACTTTCAGAAGTACACTAGTAGATAATGATGTTGGCAGCTCCATGGCTCACATCATGGGTGTGCTGCTCATTAGTGTCAGCCCTCTAATATTCTAGCCCTATGAAATGGGGGAGAATGGATTAAATCCCCTCTACCCTCTACATTACTCAAGACCAGACACACTAATGCCTCTCTCTCTCTCTCAGAAAGGGAGAGTGGACTGGGGTGGCTATTGTGGTTGGATAGGTGACACGTCTTGTTTTGCCAATGTTCACACATATCTTCGAGTGAAATCAATGTGGGATTGACATGTAACTTAAACATGTGGATTCCAAAGAGTATTATTTTCATTATAGTGTGTACATTCTTCTTTCATTTGTGTATTTAGGAAATAAAAAAATTGGGCCCCAACTGCCTGCCTCTTCAAACACCAAAGAACAGTTGATTTCCTTTCCTGTTTCGTCTGAGAGATCGTGCCTCTGAAACGTCCTGTTGGGGTTTTCCATACATCTATCAGTGCTGTGAGAATGCATATTGAGCAAAGGAAACAGAACAGATAAAAAGGAAAGGGAAGGAAGATCATCACTGTGGTGATTATTCTGATAGTTGAGTGGCAGTGTTGACATGAACTGCTCCATGGGACGCTGGCTCTCACAAAAGGGATTCACGGGAGGATCCATCCAATCCCAGGGGAAGCAATTGATGAAGGAGCATGGCCAATATCCTGTCGGCTGAGGAGGACTGGGATGTAAAGAAAGCCAAGCATTCTGTAATGGCTTTTGTTGAGACAAGAAACCCATTGGAAAGCGAAACAAACTAAGCACACAGATCAATGGAAGGAGGATGGACAATTAAGTCAGTCAAACAGATGTGCTAATTACAATTGCATTGATAATGAACTGAACCAGTTTTGTTTTTTCATGTCCCTTTTCTTGCCTATATGGCTTTTGCATGTACAGTGTCAATTCATATTCATTCAAAGTCCTTCGAAGAGGTAAATGGGATTCTGTTGATAATGGAAACGTCATCAAGAATGAGTTCTTCTCTTATGTACTGTATAAGTCAGAGAAAACTATTACATCCCCACTGTATGTGGTTTCCATCATAAGGAGGCGGAACTCAACTCTACTGTGTTCCCCAGATGAGGGGATTACAAATGATGATACACCAAAACATGCTGTGAATTTGGTACTTGCATCATTTCATTCTGAATGTCCTAGCTACATGATTGTTCTGCAAAGTCAGGACACATTGGAAATGCTTTTCTCTGTATGATTTTGTGTCCAAACATTAAATACCACATACAATAGAAACTTTCTCCCAGCTTGTTGACATAGTATATCATCAGTTATTCAAAAATGGCATGGTCTGCTGGTTTTGGTGTCATTTCACATGGGTGCAATTGATTTGTTGGAGTCGTTATTTGAACAGACAAGCACCTGCTGCTCCAGATGTTCAAAGTGTTAATCAGTTTATGATTGAGGGGTGACGAAATTATGCAAGTAATACCCTTTACCCATCATGTGGCCTGGCCCAACTGCAGTAGATCATTGTGGCTGGCTGCCTCTATGTTTGTTGATGTAACGATAGGGCCTAAAATCTGTCAGCTTGAGTCCTGTGCTGGGCTTTCTCATATCCCTTCCCTTAGAATGGGTGTCACTGACCCCTCTTTACTAATTAGAAGAAAGCATGCCTGCCACATTCTGAGGAACAAACTGTATTGCTGTCAAGTATAGAACTTTTTCATTTAATTTGTGTTCACTTGTGTAGCTCCACCAGCTCTCCCTGATCCAAATCAATAAAGCCACTGAATATGTAGGTAGCAGGATCAATGAAGGACAGGGTTATATTAATGGAAATCAAAAATTGATCCAGTGTAATTGTAATGTACTCACAATAATAGATGCATGGCTGAAGAAAAGCGTTTCTGGGGTGGTATCGACTTTGCTGATCGCCCTCTTGGCCCCGTAGAAAAGTAAGGAGAGTGAGAGAGAGAGAGAGAGAGAGAGAGAGAGAGAGAGAGAGAGAGAGAGAGAGAGCGGTAGGAGACGGAGAGATGTTTGAAATGAGGGAGTGAACGACAATGATGAAAGTACCTTTGTGAGAGTGGCTCGATCAATTTCATCAGGGCCGATTTACACGCTTCTCCTATTCTCCTCCCCCACTCATGTCCTAACATGCTCACACAACACCCCTTGCAGCATGATGCTCCAATCCTAAAAGTAATCAGAGAGAGGTAAATACATCTACCACCAGCCTATGTTTCTATATCTAGCAGATTTATGTTTAAATGCTTATCTATATTGGTTGTCACTCAAATGACAATTTCCTGTTTCTGTGTCTCACTTCCTCATGATAGCATGTGGTTGCCACAGTGATGGAAAGGTTATGTTTTGATTGGAGAAGAAAGCCAGGTGCTCCAATGCCCAGATGCCATTTCATCAACATGTATTGTAGTGCACAACCTCCTGCCGTTTGTCAGATGAACCAGAAGTAAGTCATGTATGAGGTGGTAGGTTGGAATATAACAACATTGCCCGTTACTATCATTACTTGGTTAATGGCTATCACCCACCGAGGTTAGTGCAGAGAGGAGGGTAAAGAGAGGTAGAGGTATGGCTGTAGGATCTTAATTTGATCACTCTTTTGTTGCTAAGAATTTTCCTGCAAATGAAACTTGTAAAGGGCTACTTAAGTTTGTAATTTCCACTTTAAAATGTCAGACTTGATTTGCCCTAACGAAAAATGTATCAAACTCTACACAAATGTCCATAATCCACCATAATAATTCAGATTTCCTGCTGCTGCAGGATTATTTTTCCTGCTATAGTAAACTGGTTTAAACGAAGATCCTACATATGCAGTAGTGTTAGATTGCCTAGACTTGTCTGCCATGGTGATGTAGCCTCGTATGACCTGCTGAAAGCTACTCCACTGCTAATGGATACTCCTGGGTAGCCTTTAGGCATAGGCTTAACACTGTCCCCTAAAATGTGTGAGCATTTCAAAGTAGCAAGACCAAATTAGATCAATTACGTATGCCTAAAAATACACTTTATATTTTTATTTTTTTATTTTTTTATTTTATTTTTTATTTTACCGTTATTTTACCAGGTAAGTTGACTGAGAACACGTTCTCATTTGCAGCAACGACCTGGGGAATAGTTACAGGGGAGAGGAGGGGGATGAATGAGCCAATTGTAAACTGGGGATTATTAGGTGACCATGATGGTTTGAGGGCCAGATTGGGAATTTAGCCAGGACACCGGGGTTAACACCCCTACTCTTACGATAAGTGCCATGGGATCTTTAATGACCTCAGAGAGTCAGGACACCCGTTTAACGTCCCATCCGAAAGACGGATATACACTACCTGTGTGTAAGTAATGCATTATAAATGCATTACAGGCATGAATGTACAGGCATTAATCATGTATTATCATTGTTGCATTCATAAAGGTTATTAAAAGTAGCTATGGGCTTTTGAAAAATATCAGTATATCTTATATCAGTCTTAAAATTCCATGTGAGCATTTCACACAGTAGAAAGAGTTTTTCCACTACACGCATGTCATGTTGATCGCTATTGGTGGCTGACTGAGGCATTTGGACGGATGGATAATACCATTAAAAAGCATTACATTGATCACGGGAGCATATTTGATTCTTGTAATTAAAACATGTCTCTGTCAACGGAGCAAAGGATCGTATTTTCACATTGTTCATTTCAAAGCTCATGAAATACCCAACCCAACGAACAATAACACACAGAGATCGCATTCAACGGAAGAAAACATAAACCAAGCTTTTTATGAGCGCGGTTTCCGTCCCAACTAAATGGGTGATGTCACTTTAAATCAGTGTCAAGGCGATAATCGAAAGCTGCGGAATGGAAATGTGTAATCTCCTATTATATTTCTTTGGCTTGGGGACACGAGCATGATTATCTTTTTTACTCATAAGGTGACCTCATTCAATTAAGAAATACGCACCAAAGGACATAGAATCAATGGTGGACCAGAACCAATTAAAAAACAGCTAATTGCGGATGCATTTTTAAGTGGATTGAGTAAGTAGCCGTCAATAATAACAGCTCCTGCCAAGGATATTATGCAGGGGAGTAACCAGAGAGAATATTCTCTTAAAGGCATATGCTTCCAGATGTCTGTCTGCTATTTACTAAAGATGTGGAGGCTACACTCCCATATCAGGGCTGCTCAACTGAGAACGGCTAAGATGCTTCAGTCCCCTCTCCTCCCCGTCCTCTCTCTCGCTGGCCAGTTGTTTTGAGACTGAAGGAGAGTAATTGAAGCCAATATCGTTTGGAATGGTCGTAAATGTTTGACATTGCATGAATGGTAGAAAATAAAAACGAATTGGGATCTCTTTTAATGAATTACTGTTTTATTGGTACTTAGGCAAATTAGTGGAACAATACCTCAGTTAATTAAACAGACTTTTATAATGATTAAAGTGAAGTACACTTTCATCCATAGCAAAACTAAGGCATGGGTAATTGAAAAAATAATAATGATAAATAATTATATTACAAATTAATAATTTGCATCTCCATATCATGCTTTCACTATGATTTTTTTTGTCAACGCACAAAACGTATGTGAAAGCGAAACCAGGAGTGTATGACAGAGAGATCCAATTTGACAAAATTGGAGTTAAAACTCCACCCTAACAGTGACATCATCTTTGAATCATCTACCTACCTACTAACAAGGGAAGCTTTTAGTTTCAGCAGTGGGGGAATGGGGAGGAGACAAACACACACACACACAACATTTCGTGCACTCTCTTTTCTGACAGTAGACACTTGACACTGTCATGTCTTATCAACCTCCTCGGGTCAGGAACCTCTCGAAGCCATAACACTTGTAACCACCACACACACAACGAAAGATGCAGACAGACAATATCATAGATGGGAACGCTCCCGTCTTCTAAACCGCTTAGGCAGCGGGTCCTGGGGGCCCAAAGGAGGTGCATACTTTTGTTCCAGCTCAGAACTAACAGAACCTATTCAACTAATCCTCAAGGCCTTGATTAATTGAATCAGTTGTGTTTGTGCTGAACTGGAGCAAGAACATGCACACCTTGTGGGCCCGAAGACCAGGTTTGAAGAACGCTGTAAATGTTTGGTGTTCAGTATTTATTATCTTATTTCATTTTAATCAGAATTTAATAATTGGATGGATATGGATGTAAACCCTGAGAATAAACAGGACAGAATAGACATACTAATTGCAATGCAATCATGCAATCCATGGAACCTCGGAGTCAACAAATTCACTCCTACAAACACGTGTACATGTACACACACACACACACACACACACACACACACACACACACACACACACACACATTTCAGTCACTAGGTTTGAGAAATGTGAAGCTTTGATACCTGAGAATTAGCTACAAATCAGTCTTGTTCTGAACCTAAAGTATGTAACTTGCGCCTTTGCTCTTGGAAGAGTGCACGTTTGTTGATTGCTGAGACACTACCAATCAAGCTAATGGGCTCAAGTAATTGGAAAAGAGAGTTATATCAATGCACAGGGAGAAGCTCATTACCACTATTGATTTGCACTTAAATATGAAAATGATGATCAGCCGTAAAAGTGCATTATTCATGTGAATACTTTCTGGCCTCTTTCTTGCTGTACCGTGTCCACATGCAAGAGACACTTGTTCATTTTGTTCAATCTTGTTCATTAGAAAGATCAAGTGCTAGTCATCGTTCATGACAAAAAATATAACATAGCAGAAATTACATAGTGTACCATGGACGCGTGTACTTTATATAGGTCCAGTAAATAATATACTGTATATACATATATAAATCTTCTCCCATTGCTTAATGTTATCACATAATGTTCATGAACTATTGCACATGTAGGATGAGTGACTAAATATGTTGTCATATATTCAATATTCAACTGTCACCTTAGAGTATTATTCACCTGTCGCTTTCGAATGCTGTGCCTCAAAAAGGCTTTAAGGAGCTAAAATGGGGGAGGGGGAAGTTATTCTGCAATTGTCTGGCATTATTTGAAATAGATATCTCCCAGCCCCATGTCTCCCTGTAAGACAATATGGCAGCATGTCAAAAGGCCCCATCAGGCTGGGGGTAGAATGACTGAGGAGTGGAGGTGAGCAGTTCCAAGGATTCTGCAAATGCTGGGAAAATTACTCTCTGCTTCAGTGCACCCAAGCATTAGATCCAGTCCAAAATAACACTGCTCTTTGCACCCAGTAGTCAACATAGAGATAGGATGAAAATAGGTTCAATATAGAGACGCTTGAATAAATGCATATAATCCCGTCCCTTTATATTAAAAGTAAATGCCATGTTCAGACTTCTACTGCATTTATGAGATGATATGTCAGCATTGTATTTGTATTTGCTCCCAGGCATCACTCTGGTTCCTTTCATATTCCAAACACCCATTCAATTCCTTGGTTAGGTTGCTATAAATTGTATGTAAACGCTAACTTTATACGCTGCAGTCTTCTGTCTATTCTGCTCATCCTGATCAGCAGCTAATAGGAGAAATAATAACAAAGAAAATACCGTTGTGCATACAACAAGCACACATAATGAATGCCTCTACATGATCTTCTCTGAGTTCCTCCTAGCCCGGCATCACCTGGATAATGTTGTTTATCAATCATAGTTCTGAATCTTTTACAGACGTTTTGTGTACCTCATATATACATTTTCTTGGAATGTTTGCCCTGGCCCTTTCGCCAATTAGGCAAAATCCTGCAAAGCTTTGGAGAGAATTACCTAAGTGTTAAACAACACAATTTGTCTCTGCAGCATCCATTATGCAGGATGCCCCCAGAAAATGGAGGCAGCGATGAAAGATGGTGCTAGAGGCTGTCACTGGCTCCCATATGTCTCGTCTCCTCAGAAAGATTTTAACGTTTATCCAATCGATGCCTTATTGCCCTATAATCTGGGCTAAATCAGAGCCACGGTGGCCTGTTAGTTCCTAAAACAGTACTGAAAAGCTTCAGTTGAATACAAAATAGAACATCTCAAATATACTATATGAAGACTGGCTATCAGCATCTAAAATAAACGTTGCATTTTGTTGACAACTTGGAGTGTACATTCACTGGGCAACCAAAGTGTTTGCCAAAAAGCAAGAGTCAATCAATAACTGTAGTTTGCATTGTTACAATACAACCCCATATAGCATAGGCAGCATACATGAACATAAGGTTATCAGCAATAATACATAATTAGCACTGTAAGGGTTATTGAAGTTAGAATCATCTACTCAATGGCATTGAGAATGGTATGCAATATCTGAATTGAATATGGAATAGTTAATTCAATTATTAATGCAATAAATGAATGTACCAAGAATATAGAATAATGTATTGGGGCACAATCTATTAATCCTGAATGATGAATAGGCTTGGTGTCTTGAAGAAGACATGCAGAAATGTAGCCAAAGTCTTGTAGAAACACATGGATAAAAAAGGTGTAATGATTTTATCGTAAGTAGGAGAGTAAATATAAAGCTATTGCCCTCTTATTGATATCTGGGATAGCAAATGGAGAAAATATACACCTAAAACCTGAGGTAGAGGGTTATCAAGTTGCTTCTTCAATGCTTGCTTTACAATGATAAATCACTTGACTGTTAATTACATTGATGGCCATGCTCTTGTAAGTCACACCCTTAATGGATTCTGTCCGTCTAGTAGGCTAGTCTACATCAGTACTCGTATCATGTACAGTGTAAAATAAAAACATGGAATAGTTGCTCTCAAAATGGTAATAGCATAAGCAACCATTCCTTATCGTGTCATTGTCCATAGGCTACTTTGACCTATGTGGGTATGGTGGAGAGGACTTGGGAGACCTGTCTTTTGTGATCAAGCTATGACCTCAAAGCAGGATGTCACCATACATGCAAATTAGTGCAGATGTGGCGGGTGACTGATTTGTTAACTTCTCTTCTCTACGTTATCAAAGCGGTCTGCTTGGTCAAACTGGGACATGATTCTGGGCCATGATACGCAGTGGAATTGGGATATTGTCACACAATGCAAACATGTTCCTCTGATATTAACAAGTGCCCCTATGCATTATGTGGTGGCGCAACCCAAACTGTAGGCTGCTTATGTCACAAATAACATTATCACAAATAAACAACAACTATGTGCCTGTTCCGATGCTAGCATAAGTCTCACTCGCTAAGTGTCAGAAAGTGTCAGAAAGCCTGCACATTTTGCATCTTTTCCCAATTCCAATGTGGTGCAAGACTGAGCAGATATGGGGAATCACATCTGATGAATCAAGGAGGGAGCAGGGGAGATCAAACCAGGTATAGAATCTGAAGAGCGATATAATGAGATGGGATTACTTTATCGAGCTCGGCAGGACGGCGGTAGCCCCTGCAAGTCTGGATTTGTCAGATCCATGTCCTCTTAAGCCTCCGTTGGGCTACAAAGCCCCTGCACACTGGGGGCTTGGCACTTTATTTGCATCCAAGAGAAGCATGCCGATACCTCAGACTGCAAAAAGACATGAAAGAGAAGGAAAATGCAGCAGGTTAAACAGAATCTATACCGTCCCCAACATAAATATAGGGGTTCACCATGCAAGCTTCATGTCAAGCTGCTGCTCTCCAGCTGAACACCCAAAGTCTTGGGTGGTATTTCTCATAAGGATCAAACAGTACAGACACACAAATCATATGAACATTCTCAAAGCTGCTTTTGCACAATTGACACAGCAGTAGTATCTTACAGCTCTAACATGACCAATTCTCATTTGCGGTTATCAGGACATCTGAATGCAAATGTAAAATATTAAGAGACCATGCATGAGGAAACTTTAGGTTTCTCTTGTAAATCTTGTTCCTTGTGCAGCTAGGGCCTAATCACCATTCTGACCATCTGAGGTGGAACACATATAATGTGGCCATGGCACATTATGCATTTCAAGGCAAAGGGGGTTGTGCACAAGTCATCACTCAGAGAGAGCATCTGAGGCGGCACATGTGACACTTACTAAATGTAAGGGCAGAAATAGAACCAAGAGATGAACAGGAATTACCCCAGGGCCAAGACCTTTTGGCCCCTTGTGCCCACCCCAGAGAGAGAGACAGACAGGAGCTCAATGTGACAGTGCCAAAGACAACCCGCCACAGCCAGGACAGTCGCTCAGAGGCTCATGATTTCTGTCATGATCAAAATGCTGACACATCACTTATAGGTCAGAGGACAAATGAGCCGTTATAGAACGGGGGGACACAACAGGTATGTCACATCCTGAGGATATAAGTACAATATAAACAACTAAATCATCACTAACCACAGCATGCTTTTAGTTCTCTTTCCAAAATGACCATTGCTTGACCTATTATGTTTAGATCAGTTACAAACGGCATTTACAAGACTGATCCATAAACCAAGGTCGGTATTCTGACTTGAGAAATGTATGGTTAGTTTATACCGTGAGTTTGCCCCATGGATTTCAAGTCAGAATACTGCCACAATTGAATATTGAAAATGCATTCAAAAGGTGAGATCTTCTTGCTGTAGTTGAACCACTGTTGTTGCAGCTCACAGAATAGCCACGCACAGACATGCACAAGCTCAGAATCGTGTCTGTAAGTCTTTTCTGCGTCACATCTTACCTTGTTTGACCCAGTAAAGTTTGTTGTCTCACGAAAGGTTATAAAACAATCAAGTGAACCAAAAAAATTGAAAACATACTTTATTTGTGTTTTAAGGCACAAAGGAGATAGCACACCACTTTGTGTGATGGCATTTTATGTAAAGGTTTCCTTCATCTGCAAAATAAAAAAATAATAAGTATGAATTGCATTCCTTCCAATGATGTGGTTGACATCAAGGAACAATAAAAAGATGAATGTACAGAAAGCAAAGAGTGGTGTGACATTTTGGCGGCATGTCATTGGATTATTGTTAGCATATTTCAATTTTTAACCCACTTCAGAGAAATGCTGCTTCCCCCACAATGGTACTTTCATCATATTCTCTCTCTCTCTCTCTCTCTCTCTCTCTCTCTCTCTCTCTCTCTCTCTCTCTCTCTCTCTCTCTCTCTCTCTCTCTCTCTCTCTCTCTCTCTCTCTCTCTCTCTCTCTCTCTCTCTCTCTCTCTCTCTCTCTCTCTCTCTCTCTCTCTCTCTCTCTATTGATTGAAGGAGGGAGACGTGGGAGATCTTTAAACAGATCAAATCAGCTCCACCATCGAAACTCATTCAGAGCCATTTCACAACTCAAATACTCGATCATTAGCCGCACTGCTCCCCGCCACCCTGGATCACCAGTAGAGGAGGATGAAATTCACTCCACTCCGTCAAGCAAAATCATCTAGGAGCTGTGACGTTACCACTAAATCCCCATCCGCTCCCCAGTTCTTTGTAACAACCTCTCGGTAATGATGGCAGCAGGAATCAATTGCCAAATCCCATTCTGGGGCTTTGATCTTTTAAACCCTCCATATTGAAAATGCAAATATTGGTCAGAGAATAAGGAACCTCTATGTTGACAATGTGTGTGTGTGTCCTAAGGAAAAGGTGCATCCACCCCGATAAAAGGGAATAGGTGTGTCATGACTCTCTCTCCTTGGTGAAGATCAAAGGTGCCAGATCAGCTCGGCACATGGCTGACAGATAGCCAGACCGCCCTCCCCCCTTTTCACACCTGAGAGGAGAGGGGGGAGTTGTGCAGTTTTTTTAACTTAACAACCCTTTGTTACCGAGAGACTTGTCGCCAAAAACTTCAACATCAAACAATGGACACTGGGACAATGTATTTCAACATCCGAATGTTGGGAATGATGAAGGATGGAATATGGAAAATGAATGTCTATTTTGTGATGTCATTCAAATGAACTTTAAGAGCGTTCACACTGTATATGTCAGGTTTACATCTAAATGTTGTAAAAAATGACATGATTAAATTTGTGAGTACTGTTGTGAAGATAGCAATGTGATTTTAGCCTTCTAAATGAGAGGTGTGTTTCATGCAAACTTGTGCCAAGTCAGTAGCCACGCCCAAGTGAGATCAGAGTTTGTGTCAACTCGCTAACGGAATGTACATTAAGACCAGAGAACGTGACGTCGTGGCCCACACGTTGAAATGGTTAAAACTACAAGACCAGAAAGAGTGGAGCGGTGTCTACACGGCTGAAAATGGTAAGAGCTTCTGAAACTCTCAAACAGTGAAAAAGGTAAAGACTATACCAAACATTCACAGTCTGCAGCTGTGCATGTAAAGTAGTCTAGAACATTTGACCAAAGACGAGAGGGGAGAACAGATCCCTCTCACCACCGCGTGGTACACCTGAGGTACAGTGGTTCTTCCTTTAAAAATTGCGTCATACTGCAGCACACCTTGCGGGCTGCCGCAGATTTCTATGGCACGTCATTTAATTGTCAGATGTTGCTACCATTAATGCCAGTTAGTGCTAATTTGACCACCAGAAGGTTTCTTTGAGAAGCATTTGCTAGCCTTCAATATTGGCTGTACTAGGGAATTTAAAACCTTTTTTTAAACGTTTTTTTTGTATTGATTTTAGCTGAATTAATTTGATTAATATTATGGTGTTTCTATTTCAAGAAAAATATAAAAATATAAATCTCATTGATTTATCAAGACCAGTCCCCATGCTTGTCTCAGAGCAGTGCGAAACAGTGCTGAAATAGTTGACCACGGCAGGTAGGCTATTGCTTCAAATCCTTTTGCTTCTAACTTCAATATGCTTTTTAAATAAATAAGACCACTTTTAACAGCACAATACTCAACACTGGTGAGACTCATGTTGCCTACGGTAGGCCTACAGTATATCAACAACAAAAAATTCAGTGACGTGACTCTCCGCCAATAATTAGATTTGGAGGATTGGAGGATTCTAAATTAATATCTAAGGGACATTTGTAAATAAAGCCAGTTTATTATTTAGAATGATTTATTTCTGTTTTTAGAGGGAGAGAAACCAAAAGCCCACCCATGGGTCTCCCGGTTGTGGCCTGCATAATTGTTGTGGCCCGAATAATCTGTAACAACGCAGTTTGCACTGTGATGCAGCGTCTTAGACCGCTGTGCCACTTGGGAGGCCACATCTACAAATTTTTTATGCTGATCAGTTGCCTTGCACAAAGCATCTATTGTCCTGCTAATAGCCCATAATTTAGACTGCTCCTAACCGATTGTATTTTTATGTAAATTTTTTGCGTTTTTCACAACTTATTATTTTACTTATTTTGTACATAATGCTGCTGCTACTGTCTCTTATGACCGAAAATAACTTCTGGACATCAGAACAACGATTACTCACCACGAAATGGCAGAAGCTTTTTCTTTCATTAACGAGTCCGACGAGCCCGACGTGAACGACATGATGATTTCCCAGGAACAGGCCCAAATCCCTGTCATTTGCGTGAAGAGACGACGGAGAAAAAGAGGAAGGAGGTCGGGCTGCCTTCTGACAATTCGTAGGCGATCGAATTAACCACCCTGCCTTCCGTTCTACTAGCTAATGTGCAATCATTGGAAAATAAAATCGATGACCTATGAGGAAGATTAAACTACCAACGGGACATTAACAACGGTAATATCTTATGCTTCTTATCTTATCTTATCTTATGCTTATGAGTCGTAGTTGAACGTGGACATTATCAACATACAGCTAGCTGGTTATACGCTGTATCGGCAGGATAGAACAGCAGCTTTTGGTAAGACAAGGGGTGGCGGACTATGCATATATGCAAACAACAGCTGGTGCACGATATCTAAGGAAGCCTCAAGGTTTTGCTCGCCTGAGGTAGAGTATCTCATGATAAGCAGTAGACCACATTACCTACCTAGAGAGTTTTCATCTGTAGTTTTTGTAGCTGTCTACATACCACCACAGGCCGATGCTGGCAGTAAGACTGCACTCAATGAGCTGTATTCCACCATAAGGAAACAGGAAAACGCTCATCCAGAGACGGCGCTCCTAGTGGCTGGGGACTTTAATGTAGAGAAACTTTAATCTGTTTTACCAAATTTCTATCAGCATGTTAAATGTGCAACCAGAGGGAAAAAACTATAGACCCCCTTTACTCCACACACAGAGATGGGCACAAAGCACTCCCTCGCCCTCCATTTGGCTAATCTGACCATAATTCTATCCTCCTGATTCCTGCTTACAAGCTGGAAGCACCAGTGACTCAGTTAATAAAAAAGTGGTCAGATGAAGCAGATGCTAAGCTATAGGACTATTTTACTAGCACAGACTGGAATATGTACCGGGATTCTTCCGATGGCATTGAGGAGTACACCACATCAGTCATTGGCTTCAACAATAATTGCATCGATGATGTCGTCCCCACAGTGAACGTACATACATACCCCAACCAGAAGCCATGGATTACAGGCAACATCCGCACTGAGCTAAAGGCTAGAGCTGCCGCTTTCAAGGAGCGGGACTCTAACCCGGAAGCTTATAAGAAATCCCGCTATGCCCTCCGACGAACCATCAAACGGGCAAAGTGTCAATACAT
The DNA here is from genome assembly GCF_045679555.1 of Salvelinus alpinus. Classification (NCBI taxonomy): domain Eukaryota; kingdom Metazoa; phylum Chordata; class Actinopteri; order Salmoniformes; family Salmonidae; genus Salvelinus; species Salvelinus alpinus. Next base: position 43,104,457 of record NC_092090.1, read on the forward strand.
GACTAAGATCGAATCGTACTACACTGGTTCCGACGCTCGTCAGATGTGGCAGGGCTTGCAAACCATTACAGACTACGAAGGGAAGCACAGCCAAGAGATGCCCAGTAACACGAGCCTACCAGACAAGCTAAACTACTTCTATGATCGCAACGAGGCAAATAACACTGAAACATGCATGAGAGCACCAGCTGTTCCGGATGACTGTGTGATCGCGCTCTCCGCAGCCGATGTGAGTAAGACCTTTAAACAGGACAACATTCACAAGGTCGCAGGGCAAGACGGATTACCAAGACGTGTACGGCGAGCATGCGCTGACCAACTGGCAAGTGTCTTCACTGACTACTGAATCGTAGCGCTCACGTCTGTAGCCATGATGTGCTTTGAAAGGCTGGTCATAGCTCACATCAACACCATTATCCCAGAAACCCTAGAAACCCATTATCCCAGAAACCCCACTCCAATTTCATACCGCCCTAACAGATCCACAGATTATGCAATCTCTACTGTACTCCACACTGCCCTTTCCCACCTGGACAAAAGGAACACCTATGTGAGAATGCTATTCATTGACTACAGCTCAGCGTTCAACACCATAGTGCCCTCAAAGCTCATCAATAAGCTAAGGACCCTGGAACTAAACACCTCTCTCTGCAACTGGATCCTGGACTTCCTGACGGGCCGCCCCCAGGTGGTAAGGGTAGGAAACAACACATCTGCCACCCTGATCCCCATCACAGGGGCCCCTCAGGGGTGCGTGCTCAGTCCCCTCCTGTACTCCCTGTTCACTCATGACTGCACAGCCAGGCCTGACTCCAACACCATCATTAAGTTTGCTGATGACACCACAGTGGTAGGCCTGATCACTGACAATGACGAGACAGCCTATATGGTTGAGGTCAGAGACCTGGCCATGTGGTGCCAGGACAACAACCTCTCCCTCAACATGATCAAGACAAAAGAGATGATTGTGGACTACAGGAAAAGGAGTGCCGAGCACACCCTTATTCTAATCAACGAGGCTGTAGTGAAGCAGGTTGAGAGCTTCAAGATCCTTGGTGTCCACATCACCAACAAACTAACATGGTCCAAGCACACCAAGACAGTCGTGAAGAGGGCACGACAAACCTATTTCCCCTCAGATCCTCAAAAGGTTCTACAGCTGCAACATCGAGAAAATCCTGACTGGTTGCATCACTGCCTGGTTTGGCAACAGCTCGGCCTCCGACTGCAAGGTACTACAGAGGGCAGTGCATACGGCCCAGTACATCACTGAGGCCAAGTTACATGCCATCCAGGACCTCTATATCAGGCGGTGTCAGAGGAAGGCCCTAAAAATTGTCAAAGACTCCAGCCACCTTAGTCATAGACTGTTCTCTCGGCTACCGCATGGCAAGCGGTACTGGAGCGCCAAGTCTATGTCCAAAAGGTTTCTACCCCCAAGCCTTAAGACTCCTGAACATCTAATTATATGGCTACCCAGACTATTTTTATTGTCCACCCACTTCTTTTTGCCACTGCTACTCTCTGGTATTATCTATGCGTAGTCACTTTAATAACTCTACCTACATGTACATATTACCTCAATTACCTCGACTAACCATTGCCCCGCACATTGACTCTGTACCGGTACCCCCTGTATATAGTCTCGCTATTGTTATTTTACTGATGCTCTTTAACTACTTGTTACTTTTATTTCTTATTCATATTCGTATTTTTTAAACTGCATTGTTGGTTAGAGGCTTGTAAATAAGCATTTCACTGTAAAGTATTCGGCGTATATGATTAATAAAATGTGATTAGATTTGATTTGATGGCGCTGTACAACGTGACCGGTCGGGAGTAGGCTACAGTACCACAGTAAGAGCAAAACAATCCTAACATTTCCACACCCTAATTGTAGTCTAGCCAATACCCAAATGGAGAATCAGTGAAAATATAAATCTCCTTGATTTATCAAGACCAGTCCCCATGCTTGTCTCAGAGCAGTGCGAAACAGTGCCGAAATAGTTAACCATAGCGGATAGGCTATTGCTTCAAATCCTATTGCTTCTAACTTCAATATGCTTTTTAAATAAATAAAACATATACCACTTTTAACAGCACATTACTCAACACTAGTGAGACACATGTTACCTACGGTAGGTCTACAATATATCGAATAATATTTTTTTCAATGATGCGACTCTCCGCCAATAATTAGATTAGAGGATTGGAGGATTCTAAATGAATATCTAAGGAACATTTATTGTTTGGGCAAATCTGATCAGTGAGAATATCTAAGGGGCTTTTATATAAGTCTAAATTAATTAATAGTAATAATAGTAATAATTGCTTTATTTAAAAAATAACAATATTTTGGAGATGATTTTGTTTTCAAATATCCTAAAGTGAGTGAGACATTCTTACTAATTTGTAAATAAAAAAAGGTTTTTATTTATAATTATTTATTTCTGTCGCCTCATGGGTCTCCCAGTCGCAGCCGGCATCAAAGCAGCATGTGTAGCAACGCAGTTTGCACTGCAATGCAGTGTCTTAGACCGCTGCGCCACTCGGGAGTCCCCGAGTGTAGTTTCCAAATGTATGTATGATAAGTTGACTCTCTTTGTCTCTCCCTCTCCTTACCTACCTCTCCCTTTACATTGAGTAACCAAACTGTCATGCTTTTGTTAGTCCACCAGGGACCTGTTTTCATTGTATTAACACACTGTGTGTGTTTACGTATTCTGTGTGATGATTTAATTAGTTAGTAAATTAATAATTAAGCCAATTTGTGTATCGCTGATTCATCACTCACGTTAAGGTTCGTGCAGATATCCAAGAATTACGCGACATTCAGAATGAGACTGATGAGGTAATAATTAATAATTGACTGTAATTGATGTAAGAGATATTTATATAATCTTTGGAGTTTAAGTCGGGAGATAGTAACTCGATAAACAACTTTTCCCATGGTGCCCCAAATTCCTAATTAGTTAATTGTTATATGATTAATTTAATCGAGTAATAATTAAACATAGTAGATACATTTTTTGATAAATAGCAGTCATCACATTAATGATAGTCACGTCACGACAGGTGTTAAGCTGCTACTGGACATATTCAAATACATTTTTCATTGTTTGCATTGATTGTGTCTGTCAATTCCTGCAGGATGCCTGGATGACTGAATGAGTTCATAATGAAGGGCTATAGGTAGCGGTCTTCTCCAACAGAATGATCTGGAACAGCCATGACCCCAGGGTTTGCCAGTCTATAGAGGCCTGTAGCTTTCCAATGAATTCATCTGAGTTTCTCTCAATGTCTCTCAATTTGATTGGAGCCACCGATTAATTGACTAACGAAATTGAACCAACTGGAAAATCATGTGCAGTATGCTAGTATAGCTGATTCCCTACTTGTCCAATAGCTATGCCTCCAGTCTTATGCAATAGCTATACTATGCCTGGTGTTCTGGAGAAACTGCAGAGAACACTTACAGCCTTTACAATCAGGCCTGTCTGAAAGGGCTTATAAAAAATATATTCACCGAGCTCTGCATTCCCCTGTGATTAATAAACCATTACTACACAAGCTGGAGGCCGGCCGTGTTTGAAGTCCTCTATGGTGCATATGATTTTAAAGAAATCCTCCTTTGCCTTTGGTTGTTGCAATTCTATTGGAGCCTCTCCCAAAGTCACCCTCATTAAGAATGATATCCCTGCCAGAGGTTGCCTGGGCATGATTTACAATGGCAGTAGTCTTGTTGCAGGTCATTCAGGTTGTGTCTCTGTGGTATTAAAGGAAATAAGGGTAATTGAAATTGAAAGATGACAGTCCTTTTGCTTTTCACCAAGACCTCCATCCTTTCATGAATAAAAATTGTGTCATTATGCCACTTCTTAGACAGTCTTGGGTATGTCCTATATACAGTTTCACAAAGTGAATCTCAACTCAAACAAAGTTAGTGCTGGAGTCATTTTGACTAAACTGTATCTAAGGTATTGTAGATATAAACATTGTCAGAATTATAACTAATAATGTCACCTTACCAAACAGGTTATGGAGATAACATACTGTTATTTAAAAGACAAACAAAGAAAGGAGGCAACTGAGGTAGCTTCAGGCTTGTTATTGGGATAATAGGTCTGGTGGTACCTGGTCTGTGAAAATAGTCCGTTGCCTGATTTTGTACTGTGACCTCCAGAGACAAAGCAGTGCCATTGGATACAGCATAGACTACAGTGCCTTCAGAAAGTATCCACACCCCTTGACTTTTTCCACATTTTGTTGTGTTACAGCCTGAATTTTAAATGGATTGAATTGAGAAGTTTTTGATACTGGCTTACACACAATACCCCATAATGTCAAAGTGGAATTATGTTGTTATTTTTTACAAATTAGTAAAAAATGAAAGGCTGAAATGTCTTGAGTAAATAAGTATTCAACTGTGTTATGGTAAGCCTAAAGAAGTTCAGGAGTAAACATTTGCTTAACAAGTCACATAATAAGTTGCATGGACTGCTGTAATAGTGTTTCCCATACTTTTTCTAATGACTACCTCATCTCTGTACCCAACATATATAGTAATCTGCAAGGTCCCTCAGTCAAGCAGTGAATTTCAAACACAGATTCAACCACAAAGACCAGGGAGGTTTTCCAATGCCTCACAAAGAAGGATACCTATTGGTAGATGGGTAGAAAAAGCAAGACATTGAGTATCCCTTTGAGCATGGTGAAGTTATTAATTACACTTTGGATGATGTATCAATACACCCAGTCACTACAAAGATATACAGTAGGCGTCCTCCCTAACTCAGTTGCCGGAGAGGAAGGAAACCGCTCCTGGATTTCAACACGAGGCCAATGATGACTTTAAAACAGTTACAGAGTTGAATGGCTGTGATAGGAGAAAACTGAGGATGGATCAACAACACTGTAGTTACTCCACAAAACTAACTTAACTGAGTGAAAGGAATCAAGCCTGTACAGAATAAACATATTCCAAAACATGCATCCTGTTTGCAAAAAGACACTAAAGTAATACTGCAAAAAATTTGGCAAAGCAATCAACTTTTTTT